>NW_028297115.1:1429147-1674147 GCF_055798465.1 Pogonomyrmex barbatus | reverse complement strand
TTCGATAGATTCATAGGAGATAGGTTCGCGCGTTGTCATATTTTAATATTTTTTTGTATTTTTATGTCTTTACAGGTACTCGTGAGAAACGACGTTAACGAAGAGCAAATTCGATGAATAGACACTTCGATGATCTCGATGATCTCGCGATAGCAATGATCCTACGCGAGATCTATCGCGATCGTTTGTTCAAGAATCGTCGTTGTGTATCTTTTAATTTTGTGCGACTGTATCGCGTGAATTTTTGTGTGTATGTTACGTACGTGTGTGGCTCGGTGGTAATCTGCATTGACAGTGGCGAGGTTCGAAAAAATTCTCGACGATAAGAATAAACGATCTTATCCCACTCTTTTACGCGATTCTCGACTTTACGATCATACAAACTGACGCGAGATGGAAAACATGAAAATGGAACATTTTATTTGCGTATCACAAGAATTTTTTGTAATTTGATCGAATGGTAAATTTCCGCTATAATCACACACGTCTACTTTCTCTCTTATAAACATCAGGAAAAAAAGAAGTATTCGTTCGGAAGATAATTGCGTTTCGTAAATACTCATCATCGCGTTCGGTATGTACGAACCTTAACTCGAGATCCGACAGTGATGAAAGTGCGTGGAAGAAAGACGCTGGTCATTTTCAGGGAGGATGCGAGAGACAGAGAGATCACGTGTAATATATATATATATATATATATATATATATATATATATATATATATATATATATACGTGTGTGTTGTGTGTACGTTTCTCCTGTATATAAATGTATGAGTACGGTTTCCTTTACTCTCTCAAGAACGTAGGAAGGGCGATGAGGCTGGCTGGTCTTCGTTGTTTCTCCCTCGCGTGGCTACTGTCGTCACGAGAGACACTCGGAGGTTACGCGGGTGGTGGAGGAGGAGGTGCTGAGATCAATTAATCGGCTCCGAGCTCGCTTCAATTCTTCCTCGCTGCGCGACGAAAGATCCTTCTCCGATGAAAAAAAGTTTCGCCGATGGTGTAAAGGCGAGTGATGACAATGATGATCCAGGGGAGCAGCGTCGAATCGAGAAGAATCGACTGGTCCGCTTCCTTTCTACTTTTTTTTTTTTGCGACATGGTTGTTCTCCCCCCCCCCCGTGTTCCGTTCGTCGTTTTTTCGATCGAGCGCGTACAGACTGGTCGCTCGAGGGGAACACGTTTCTCTTCTCGAAGATGCCCGCTCTCTCTCGCTCACTCTCGAGGTCCTTCGAGCGCGAGGGGAGGATCGGGAGGATCGCGAGACTGGACTAGAGTAGAGTTCGAGTCGACCGACGTGCGTGGACGAGCTCGCGTCTCCCGAAGGATGGACTCTCCCCGTTTAGCAGGAACTCGCTCGAAGCAGAAATGAGGTGCGGCGAGATGCGATGACGCTCGTTGGAGTTGAATCATCGGAGTTGGACGACGGCGCAGCGCTCCGTTGGTTTCTTTTCCTTTTTTTTCTGTTCCTTCTTTTTTCATAGAAGACGAGAGAGAGAGAGAGAGAGAAAGAGAGAGAGAGGAGGGAGGAGAGAGAAGAGGAAGGAAACGGCGATGGAGGATCGACTCTTCGCTCGAGAGACTCTTGGCGCACCGAGAAAGGAAAGGAGAAGGGAAGGGAAAGGAAAAGAAATGGAAAGAAAAGAAAAAGGGAGAGAAGAAGGTAGATTAAGCGCAAGGAGGGGGATGCACGCACGCACGTTGGGAGTCCACGAAGGGTCGAGCGCGTGGACCTGCTCGGTCCGACGCGACACACGGGATATCACATATCACGAGATGCACGTGCGCTTGGTAGATCATTTCGAGAGCGTGGACGCGAGCGCGGCGACGAGCCCGGCGATTCAGCTTGAGACGTACGCGGCGATTTGCTCGCTGAACTGCGTGTGCTCCAGCAACAGGGAATCCTTGCAGCTCTCGAATTGTTGTTGCTGCTGCTGCTGCTGTTGCTGCAGCGGCGGCGGTGGCGGTGGCAGGGTTGGCGATTGCTGCTGCTGCTGCTGCTGCTGCTGCTGCGAGTGGTGGTGCTGGTGCTGATGATGTTGCTGATGATGATGATGATGATGATGATGATGATGCTGCTGCTGCTGCTGCTGTTGATGCTGATGATGCTGGTGCAGCTGGCAGATTTCTTCCGGAGTCTCGGGCTCGGTGCGCTCGTACAACACGCAGATGGAACCGTTCTCGCCGATCCTGTATGACACCTCCGACGGGTCGATCCACATGGTGAGCTCGCTGGGGAACAGGCTGTGCAGGACGGTAGGCAGCAGGCCGACGTTCGCGCCGGCCTGCGCGATCACCGGATCCATTTTACCGTTGATGCGTATACAACGATAACCGGAGCCGCGATTCGGCCGATCTGGAAACCAGTGATCCCGATAACGATGGCGCAACACCTCCGTCAGCGATGATTTGAACATCTCCAGTTGCCGTTCCGACAGCTGACCCGCCTGCAGGCGCAGCAGGTGCACCAGAAAATCCGCCGCCGACACAATTTCCAGTCTCATGGTCGGTAGTGACCCAGGGCGATGGCGTCGACGATGATGAAAATCGAATGGAACTCTCCCGTCCCGTCTCTCTCTCTCTCTCTCTCTCTCTCCCTCTCTCTACCGCGGTGAGATTAACGGTGCGCGAATGGGAGTCACGCCGATGACGCACTTGCTCAAATACACGAACACTCTTCTCTCTCGCTCTTCGTCGCCGATCCAAGGCTCCGGAGGCCAAAGAGGCGCTCCACGTCGTTCTACACTTATTGACGAACGCGATCGGAGATACGCGCGTGTCACGGGTCACGGCGCGGCGATGAGTAGGCTCGGCGGCGCTGATGCCGAAAGAAGCGCACGGCAGTCACCACAAAATGGCGTCGTCGCCACGTCGCTGCGTAGCACTCTACAGCGCTCGTCGTGCGTCGTCGACCCTCCAGCGCGACAGGCTAACCGCCGGAGCGTCCCTCGAGGATCCTCGCTCTGTCCGACGAGGATGCAACCCGGCGCACAATTGCAGATGTACGCGGGGGATCGGGCTCCCGAACGCGAGCGTCGTTTCTCACCACTCCGCGAGTTCGCCTCGTCGACTCGTTCTCGCGACGCGAGTCCCTCACCGTAGTCCGCGGGCAGAACGCACGTCGTTTTCCGTCACGCTCCGTTTCGCACCGGATCGGTCCTACGACGATTCGCGGCCGACCTGAGACTTGTGGACGGTCCGATGTATCGACGGATCAGGTGGGAGCCGATCGGTTCGCTGTCCTTCTACTCTGCGTGCCTGTCTCCTTCTCTCCTTTTCTCTCGCCGAGTCCCGGCGGATACTGGCCAATAAACTTTCTCGCGACGTCCGAACTAATGGACCAGGGCTCTTTTTATCTCTCTCCCTCTCGCTCTTTGATCCGACTCGCGGAGCTCCCGCACTCATCGACTACCGACGACTTTCTAATGGCAGCGCTCGCGATCACGGACGGGGTAGCCTCGTCTCTTTGTTCGGGCGACGCCGAACGGGGGATCTGTATCGCGATGCCGGCCAATCGCGCGCCGACGGCGCCCACCGTGGCACCGCGTCACGTGATCCCGTTCGCTGCGCATGACGGCTGCGCACAGCCGCAGCTGCGTCCCGAATACGGGGGTCTCCGTCGGTCTGCGGCGCGGTGTCAGTGACTCTCAAATCGCGGGTTAACGTCGACCCGACGTGAAACGTATCGTCGTGCGAATCGAGATCGCGCGAACTCGCCTTGCCATGAGAACCGAACGTTAACCACTTACATTTATACATAATTCAACTGTATCGCGCGCATACGGAACAATCTATATTGAACGCCACTTTGTTGTCTTTTGCTCGCGCAAACAAAGACGGACCGGCGTTTCTGATTGTTCTATGGTTGACCCCCCTGTCACTTTTCTCTTTCAGAGAATTTGTTCGCCTAATTAAGAAAAGTTCTAGAGCCAAAAGTACGCAACTAATATGAATCTTTCTAATTTATGATCTGAAAGGATCATGTTGTTACTACAAGACGCCTGCCGTAGCGCTATAACTCCTTGTTTGAATCAAAACACTCGATGGAGCATTGTATCGTTCGACGTCGAATACAATAGTCTCAAGGTAAATCGCATCACACATTTGTAGTTCGTTATTGCCTCTCGGGAAGGTAAAGGGACTTCTTTTGAAAATCTAAATTTACAAGCTTGATTAACTCAAGAATAGTTAATTGTTTCTCAGACAACTCAGACATCGTCCGGTATCGCTGGGTCTCGAAATTCCACGAAAAGTTTCTAATGCGAAGCCAAGGCTTTATTTGCTTCCACTGTGCGACCTAACCGCAGAGTAAAGTAAAGTTACCACCTAGGTTCCATTCTACCACGCTCTTAATTGGTTGCGTCAATCCAAGTCTAGCTGTCTGAGCACCACTGACCCCGCAGGTTTTTAAGTAGAAACCCGAATGAGGGGAACGAGCGAGCAGGGAACTAACACCGACTGCTAGAAAGCGCGTAGGCTACAATAGCGTACAACTACACGACGAGGCTGGCGGCCGTCGGGGTAGCCGATGTGAAAACCACTTCGTCCAAGCCGAGGATTTAGCCCGAAACTCGAACAACGAGCTCGGAGGCCGACGGGGGGAAGAAAAAAAAGATCCGACCCCGTTCCCGCGGTACCCTCTTTTCCCTTAACCCTTTGACGTGCAAGTTTTGTACCCTTTCGAAACGCTTCAATCAACGAAATGGAAGGGAGAGGGACGACGATGGAAATCATTTCGTTCGCTCATTTCGAGCCTTTGTACGCGCGTACAATGTACGGTGGCGCGCGCGGTGGGCATGCACGCTCGTATTTAAGAAAAAAAAAAAAAAATTCTTGCAGGACGCGATTATTAAGAGATGCTGGAAAAGCACGAGCATGAAGAACTATTAATTCCCGCTGCTCGTCGAACACAGAGCCGCGGCGCGCGCGGGCATTCCCCGTTGTCGGACCCGCGAAAGTCTGGCCCACCGGGAAGGTGAGCCGGAATTTGACGCATCCTCCCTCGCAAAGGTATGAAAGCGGATCTGATTTGCCAACCGCGTCGCTATGTAGAGCATTTCACTCGTAATTCCGGGAGTTCGCCACTGCCAAGTTGGCAACTGAGCGCCCGATCGATAAGCCCGGATTATCCGTGGGCCGGCCCCGCGAAAATTCACGGAACCGCACACGCGAATTTCCCTACGTCGGGAATTCACGCCGGCGCGCGAGCTGTGTTACGAGAGAGTTTTCTCTCTCTCTCTTTCTCTCTCTTCTCGCGCGACAAAAATCGCGCCGGTCGTCGCCTCGTCGCGAATCGCTTCGTGCCGCAGGGGAGGTCGCCGGCGCGTTTCCCCGGAAATCCGACGAATTAAGTTCCGAGCGCGTTAAAACCGCGCCAAACTATCGAGAAACTCCCCCGTACAAAGGAAGTCGCTTTTCGACGGAACGGCGAAAATATTACCTTTGACGCGGCCAAAGGCGGCCGCTTAAACGTCGCCGGTCGTGGGGACTGATTAATTTTGCGCGTCTATCAACGCGCGGTCCGTTTTCGCACTCGCGCCGCGCCGTTTTCGAAACCGCTTCCGCTTCCGCGCGTCTCCCACTCGTAATGCCCACTGAGTAATTGCGACGCGTAAAAAGGCCGTAGAAACGCTGAGTCCGCGAATCAGCGATTTCACAAGGCTCGCCGTCATCGTCAGCTTTACTGCTTGCGAGATTATTATTATTATTATTATTATTATTAAGCGATTATTTTAGCGATAGCACTGGTAACATCGACGGTAATAAAAGCCTCGAGTGTATGTATATATTTAATAATAATAATAATAATAATAATAATAATTGAAAAAAGTTTGTCGCTTTTCGGCGTCGCGGACAAAACGAGGTGGCACCTCGGGACCGCGATAACGATACCAACCACCAACGAAATACCTCGTCCGCGTATTCCAAGGGCGAGGAGAACGGAGAACGGAGAACGAACGCTCCGTGCACGAAGTGGACGAAATATGCCGAACGTGCAATTGGACGAGAGGGGCTGCGAGAGCGCGCAGAAGGGTGCCGTATATTCAAATTACGGGGTGACCCTTCTCGAAAACTTGACGGAGGGGGACGGAGGGAAGCTCGGAATTGCCGACGGTGGTGTAAGCCGACGGTCTCTCTTTCTCTGTGTTTCTCTCCCTCTCTCTCTCTCTCTCTCTCTCTCTCTCTCTCTCTCTCTCTCTCTCTCTCTCTCTCTCGCACCATACTCGCCAGGAAGGTTCTCTAAAATCAATAGGGCCGGTTCGGGGACCTCGCGCGTTCTGCATTCTATCCGCGTTACGCTTGAAAATCCGTCGGTCGTGATCCTTGCGGAATTACCGTGCGGCTCGCCAGCACGCGCGTGCCAAAAGCTACACGCTGCGCGCGACCCCTGCTTCAGGTAGCGATCCGTTCTGCAGAATGTCTCACAGGAGGACGTGAGAAACTCTCAAGAAATCAAAGACGTTAATCACACATTCGAAAGACATAATTCTCGGTTAGTTCTCGGAGGCGAAAAGCTTGAGAAAAAAAACGATTTGTATGAGGGCGTGGTAATCGTACCGTAGAAAAGAAGATACAGGTCAGGAAAATATTTGCGTGCCTTTCCACAAATCTCACACCATCGATTTAATTTCTCTTAGCGCTTGTCACTTTGATGTGACTTTTAAAAAAACGTGCTCATGGAGAGTTAAAGGACTTTTTGGGAGCGATGACGTAAGAGACGTTTCAGATTCGCGCAGCGGTCAGGTAGGTGACGGAGAGGCGAGGCTTCCTCGACGCAAAAGGCACAACTGCGACCTCTTTCGAGCGATTATTTTTTCTTCGTGTCTGAACTCTTACCGCGCTTTTTCACTTTTTACGAGAGGGATGCTCTCGTAAAAGCGGCATACGGTCGTGACGGCCATTTCACGTACCGTGCGATATAATCGACCGGCCTGAGCTTCTAATTTGGAACTTTTTTCCTCGAAAGCCGCCTCCCTCGGAGGGAACGTAGAATTAGAAGACGCCAGCTCTCGCCAGCGTTAGTGGTCCTGAGAAAATGCCAGCACGAAGCGCACATGGGGGAAACACATGTGTGGGAAACACATCGGTGATAAAAAAAAAAACAGTTCACTTAGTCCGAACTCTCGTCGTAAGATGTTGATTTTTATCAGAGAATTGCGAGAGAGAGAGTTCCTCTCGAATAAATTATTTGGTAACGCGAATATTACGAGGACGCGTCTACGTATCGTTTAACGTGGGGAGATTTGATGAAAATCTGCGAGATGGAATACGGCGTTGTCCTTACGAGTTTCTCGAATATCCTAGATGCTCTATCTGCAGCCGTGCATCAGAACCGCTTCTCGGGGCGGCACGAAGCGAAGGCGGAGCGCGAACGGAGGCCAAAGATCGACGAGCCTGAAGGAAACGAGAATCCCGATTCCTTGGACGTAGCGCTCGAAACGTGGAAAAGCGGTGGGATAAGCGAGCCCGTGCTATCTAAGAGCGGCTATAAATTCTCCCGGGAGCTCTTCGCGTTGCGGAAATGTGGAAGAAATTATTAGGATAAAACATTAGCGGAACAAAATGAAAAGTTTGTTGAATGTACATAAATTATTTTCGCCAACGATCGGTGGCTCGATCGTGAACGTTACACTCGGATCTGACAGTAGAACGTTTAGATGACTGTAAAAAAAAAAAATCTCTTTGCAGGGAATGACGACATGCAGAGCGAAATTGTGAAACGCTTCTGAAATTTGCTTCTGAAAAGCCAATGTGCAATAATCACGGCGAACGCGAATGTAGGCACGGCCGCTATCGGTGATTTGCTAACATCAGGGCCATCTAACTGTTTTGTAGAACCATCCTACTTTTCTTTGAACGGCGGGTCGCGAGGTGCTCAACCTCTATCTACGGGCAATACCTGTCCAATCGAAAATGGAGCCAAATCGGAGATAGACGACGGCTCCTCTTTCTCCCTCTTGCGTCCGCGCGACGCAGCGGACGCAAGATTGCTTAATTTCAACCGAGCCGAGTTGAAAACGCGACGGTCAGATAAAAGAAAGAAAAAGTTATTTTTCTCTCACGTAGAGATACCAGATATTACGAAATATCGTCTTGCAAACAGGCTCGCTCACTCTCGCGTATTCGTCGCCGTGTCGCCTAAAACTCGTCCAGACGCTCCGGAGAGATGTAAACTTTTTTGACACATTGTTGCAGCCCGCTCGTAAAATCCCCCTCCCCCCCCTTTCCGTTCCGCGAAATCGTGCTAGGAAAAAAAAAAAAATATGAATTCGGAAAGTCAGGGACCAGAACGAGCGAGAGAGAAAACGAAATGCCGATCTCTCGGTCTGGTCTCTCGAGCGAAAATGGAGCCCCCGCAGCCGCCGATCGAAGGAGCCCGAACAGCATCAGGGCCGCCTAACTGTTCGGTAGAGATGCCCCCTTCCCTCCCTTCCCCCCCCCTCTCTCTCTCTCTCTCTCTCTTTCTCCTTTTCCATCCCTCGCTCCTCCACTATCATCGCCCGAAGGAAACTCGTCGTTCTACTTTTTTTTTTCTTCCCCTTCCTCCTGTACTCCGATCGCAAACGGTGCTCAGTCGCCGTCACGAATTCGCGGCGTAAAGTCTTGCGATCGTCGATATCGCAAATATCTATAATAATGAATCGGACGCCTGCTCGATCGTAAATCCCTCGCCGCCCCCTCGCATCCTCCCATCTCTCGCGCCCGATCTTTGAAATAACGACGCGCTTTTTTCCTTGCGAACGGCGGCCTTCGATCCGCGCGCAAAACCGCGCTCGGAAAAAACGATACTTGTTCGCTCGAGTCATAAATCATTGCCGATCACGGCCACGGTTCAGCGTGAATCTCGACCTCTCCAACGATAAATATCATTATTAATACAGTATAAATCGTATTCGGTTTCGTAGGAAAATTCGGACGGGAATAAAAATGACGCGAGGCGAGATGTCCGTCTCCATTTACGTGCGTATTTAAGAGCGACGTTTCATCGCGAGTGACTGCATTCGCGACACGTCATAAATGCCGGCGCCGGTTCACGGCCGGTTTAACAATATATAATCTCCGTCGGTTCTAAAGATTAAAAAAGTAGCGACTCGACTCGTCAAATGAAACGTCCCGTTCTTTTAGCGTTTTATTTTCGTTTAATACGCGTATCCAGATTTTTGAATGCCCGACGACCTTATCTATATTAATTAATTTACAACAAGCCTGCACCAAAAGCTGTTACAAAATTAATAATATAATAAGTTGCAACAAAATAATTGTAAGATAATTGCGAATAATAATAATAATGATAAATTGCATTCTAATGAAATGCAGTTAAAAATAAATGCAGATGCCGGGGATGAGGGGAAACGAAACGCGATGGGGGGGGCATCGCGGAATAAGCGCAATTAAAAGGATGGACATGCTTCTCGGCGAATGTATACGCCAAACGTCGATGCGACGTTTTCCCATTTCGATATTCCCGAGAACGAGATTAATCGCTAGTTTCTATGCGACGCACGTTCGGAGTATCGAGACGCCGGATCGATACGATCGGCTAAATCGTGAGGGCTAATCCAGCGTCTTGCGGAATCGCAGATATTCGCACACTTCGTTACGAGACTTTCTCTCTTTGCCTTGCCGTACACTCAGGTGTCACGAAATAGCGGCGAGGGAATTGCCCGCGCGAGCGTGGGCTCTTGGAAAGTTCATTTCGTTTCGTTTTATTCGCGTGCACGACAGTCCGAGGACGATACGCGATCCTTCCGCTGACCTGAAAAGCGTCGTCGAGGATTTCGAAAGTGACACTTGGTTGACTCGCGGAGCTTCCAAAACTGTCTCGCATCTCCTTTTTGATCACACTTGCGTTTGCACAAATAACAAACGCATTGATCGCTCGAATTGATCCGAGCTCGCGTTTTTTTTTTTTGATAATTTCGAAAATATCCTTTGTTTTTCTAATTAATGCCATTATTATTTTTTTCCAATTTTTTTCAATTAAATCTTCTCAAATTGTCTGTGTGTGTGTGTGTGTGTGTGTGTGTGTGTGTGTGTGTGTTACCTTTTTCATAATTTTGTCACATATCTCTCTACGAGTGCACAAACAACAAACGCACTCGCTTTGATCGATTCGAGCTCGCAATCTGTGAAGATCTTGAAAAAAAATATTTTTCTTTTCCAATTAATACATTTTCTCGAATTATCTTGCGTCTTTTATAATCTTCGATATACGCCACGCGTCTCTCCACGATGTATTTTTCTAAGAAATTGCCGAGAATAAATATAAGCACGAGAAAATGCCGCGGCGAGGAATGTCCGTTGAATATATCTCTTGTCGAAGGGAAATTAATTTGCGTCTGCAAAATTTTCAAGAACGTGGCCAATTAGAAGAGGGCAGAGAGCACGGGAGAGAGCGTGCTTGTATCCTGAAGCGAAGGAGCGGGTAAAAAAACCACCGCCGCACTGTCCGTTCGAGAGGACGAGGCCCCGTTATCAGGATGGATAACGGTGATAATAATCCGCTTTCAGCGAGTCGTTTATTAAAAGTGTTGCAACAACGTGACGCGCGCGAGAAAAACGCGAGCCGGTTCGATACTCGACAATGTCGCAAAAACCTATTTTCCAATTTACCTTTCCTCGTAAAACGAGATTGTATATCTGCTCGTCGTGCGCAGAATCCTTTCGCGGAGACGAATGATAAATCTTATCCCTCCTGTTTTTTTCCTCCTCCTCTTTTTCTTTCCGCGACTGGACAATGATCGTTTTCATCCAATTGTAAGGACCGAGTAATAAATTTACAAGTGTACAAAGCTTATATATATATATATATATATATATATATATATATATATATATATATACGCACGAGCCGAACGCAGACACGAATTATATCCTTTATTCGAGGGACACGAACGGTACATAATAATGTAATCCGCAAAAGTACAACGATACGCCGGCGGTATTTAAAGTAATAAGCGGGTAGGGCGACGCGATGATTTTTCCAGCTCGTACGAAAAGCTCTTAAGGCTACCTTAAGGCTACAAGAGGAGACAAATCATCGTTGTCGGGGCGCACCGGTGTACATACGTTGCCGTTATATTGCTTCAGCCTTGGCTCGTATTCGTTCGGAGCGAACTTTGCGAAGGTGACGATACGAGGATTTAACGCCTTTAACGAGCTCGAGCAGCGGCAGCCTGTGTCAACCATCGCGAGAGCGAGCGAGAGAGAGAGAGAGAGAGAGAGAGAGAGAGAGAGGGAGAGAGAGAGAATTACTTTTTCTTCCTTCGGCCCGCGCGAGTCTCATTTCAAACGTGATGAAAATCGAAATGTCCGATTTGTTGTAGGCACGAAGGGACGGGAGGGGGGAGGGGAGGGGGGAGGGGCGCAGGCGTGAAACGAACCGGAAGAGGGGGAGATGTAATCCTTTTGTAACAAATACAGAGATATATTTCAGGACGTTATATTTCACGACGCACACGACGCGCAATCCCGAGATATAAATTCGCGAGATATAAATATAATTCGCAGAGCGGTAGCTCAATCGCGGGGCAGTTTCCGTTACACGACGGAGACACGTCGCTTTGTAAAAGCGACACGATTCCATTTATGCGACGTCGACGCGAGGCGTCGATGTAAGAATTTATTTTGCGCGCGAGTGACGTAGAACGCGACGGTGAACGGACGAGCAGTTCCGCCGCCAGCGGCGCTTAAACGATCGCAGTAAAAATTTCCGCGGCTCGTACGGCGATCGATAAGAAACCATGTTTGAGATAAAAAATAATTAACCCACTTCTTACGCGGCGGGACATGCCCGGAGGTCGATAAGAAAAAAAGCTCTTTATTGGTCGGTTACGAGCTGGCTGTCGGTTACACAATGATTTATGTAAAACAGGAGCGTGGCAGTGGCGCGGGAAGGAATTTTTATGGGGCCTCTTAATCGGAAAGGACTTTTATTGTAAACGCGCGAAATACGAATATTTGACGCAAATGATATTAAGTTTAGAGGCGCACAAATGTCGACGTTAATAGTTTATAATGCGGGATTTCAATTTCGGCGTATGCGCGCCGCGTTTGAAATGCTCCTCGGTGATCTAATTTGATATCGAATATGAATAATGAAAGAGAGAGAGAGAGAGAGAGAGAGAGAGAATTTTGCGTCGCATTGTTGTTGGAAAACGATATTTCCGAACAGTTCCGCGCGCGCGGGGCACCGCGGATGAAATCCCGCGCGAGATCGTTCGATTAGCGTGTTTCGAGGATTCGATTATGTCATCCGCGGAGATTGGCTGGAACGAGCTCTCGTTCGAAGCAATCAATTTTTATTATTAATAATTCGCCATTCACACCCCACGTGAGCCCGTGACCTATTGCGAACCCTTCCCGCGCCTCATTTGCGTCACGTGTTTATTTTATGGCGGACAAGCCTCTGTCGCGCCGTCGCAGATTCAATCTCGCCGAGAGGATTTATTTTTAAACGAAACGCTTAAAAAAAAAAAGGAAAAAAAAACAATAACAACAACGACGCGACAGTCTGCCTATCGACGCGCGAGGAAAACCGCCATCGTCAATTTGTTCGCGGCTTTACTTGTAAACAAAGTCGGCGACGTGCACGGTCAATAAGAATGCCGTGACGCGGATGCGGCTCGGAGTCCAACGCCGTGACAGTCTATTTATCTGCAAAATGTTCCCCGTAGATAAATTAAACTGTTGCATCGTACCGACTCACGATGACGCGGCCGGGGGCTTTTTAGAATGCTACAAACAGAGCGTTGCGAATTGTTTGCATTTTAACGCGCGCGCGTCTTTCTGCCTTTCGCGCGGCCGGCGCGGAAATCTTCCCGGCGATTTGCCCGGAATAATGAGGAAAAGAAGAAGCGAGAAAAAAAAAAAACAGCCGCGTTGAATGCATCGTGGCGGTCGACGAACTTGGAGCAAAAGGTTCCGCGAGCCGCTCGCGCCGCGCCGGGCCGATACCGACGCGTTTTACCCGCTTTTCCCACGGCCCCTATTCCTTCGCCGTTCCGTCGTTCCAATCGCGCATCGTGACGGCGGAAGGAGGCCGAAGTCGTTTCGCGAAAGAAAAACTTCGTGAGGACGACGGTACAGTACGGTCGATCGTTGGTCGTAACGCCGGACGAGAATGACAAGCGGGTCGAGCGCGGAATTATTCAGAGTGACATCGATCGTTTGCTTGATCGATGGACGACAGGGATATAATCGGGATTAATGGTTTATTAAGGGGGAATGGGTTTTAGATTTTGATCAATTGCCTTTAATCCGATCCGTGTACGATGACCAACGCGAGTCAAGATTCTTTACGAAACATTCTCAGACGGAGCACCGAACTGCGTTCGGACGAAAATCATTCGCGATCTGGGTTGTTTTAGCTTCGATCGAGGTTCCAAGGGCGAAATGGGAGAAGCGTCCATCTCGAAAAACGCATTTGCGCCTCGAAAGCCGAGGATTCGTTCGTAGAAACGTTTTTCTCCGCTCGATTCCATCGAGCGAGCGATGGCGAGCGACTGGGAGAAACGGGGAGAGAACCACGGAGAGAGGGGAGGGGGGAGGGGGGATGGGAATCAAACCCAGAGTGCTTCACTCGCTCGAAACGAGCATTCTCCTTCCGCCGCTTCGCGTCGGGATCGGGATTCGTCAGGTTCCCGCAATTTCGGTGGGTTTCATCGTCACGCGGCGTCGTGCCGCGGGGGAAGCCCTTAGGGTCTCGAGCACCCCCCCCCCCCCACACACATACACACACACACACACACACACACACACACACACACACACACACACCGAGTTCCTTCATGTGATTTTATCCCGGGGGAAAATTTCGACGCGCGTAAGAACGCCCGGAGGCGTAAACAGGGACGCCCACGATACTTCGTAACCGACAACGCTGCCGGCCGACGTGCGAAAGATTACGACAACGATAACCGAAATCTCGCCTGCGGCGAGAGACGACGGGCGCTTCGTATTTCCTGGTGCGATTACCCGATCGAAATTTATTCGCGCGTTCGAGAAAGTCGATCGCTCGCCCGTAGGTCCTCGACGCGAGGGAGGAGGGAGACGGGGGGGGGGGGATCGGACCGCACGCATAATCTCTCGACACGAACTATCACGGCGTGTTTACCACATCACCCGCGTGGTATTATCGCGCTCGCCGAGGCGTCTTCGGCCGGCAGAAAATTATTTGTCAAAATGACCTTAGCAGCGCGTGTTTACTCCCCCGGCCTCCCCCCCCCCCATCTCTCTCCGCACCATTCCGAAACCCACCGTGAAAAATTCGCCGGCTGTTTACGGAGACTGGCGGCCGCCAATGCGCCGCGCCGTGTTCGTTGCGTGTCGATTCGATCCCACCGAAAAAAAAAAAAAAGAAAAAAATCTTTTCTCCATTTTCCCCCGCGAATCGAGGATATCGAGGAATGCCAACGTGATCTCGCACCCCGTGTGATGGCCGCACGTGGCGAACGCCGCGTTATCACATCCGCACGTGGCGAGCTCTCGTGACAATTCCGCGCCGCCGGTATTATTTATATCGTACCTTGTTGCATAAATGTTGTTACATATCGGCGAATATTGTGACCTAACGGGTATTGCGAGAGTTTCTGCAGTTGATACTAGCGGCTCTTCCTAGCGCTCTCTCAGTTTAATTTGACGGTGTATTTATATAAACGCTCGTAACGGAGAGCGGCTATTCTGTAACATCAATGAAATCTTTTCCTGCGCGCGTCGTCGTTACCCGTTTGGCCGTATACGTAACGTCGAATATATTTTACGTTGAGAATAAATGATCCGCCTCTCGCGTCGTGTCATTAGTCGAATATATACTTAAACGTGAAGCGTTAATCTTCGAATAATGAGGCGGGATCCCTGCGTTGCTCAACCGGCATTAATGAGTATTGCGTATTTGTCTAAAGTTCTCGCATACTGGCGCGTTGTGTGCATGATTTACAGGGATTTTATGTAGTACTTTTGAACAAACAGATCTGTGAATTTTTTCATAAACCTACTTTCGAGTACACTCTAAAGGTGCAAAGAAAGTAAAAACGCGCAGATGGGTTGTGATCACGCTCGCGCGCTTTTGTGTGTGTGTGTGTGTGTGTGTGTGTGTGTGTGTGTGTGTGTGTGTGCTGTTACGTCACAAAACACACGCATCACCAATGAGGAATTAATGCAAAAAACTCACTCGCGGCAATACTGCGTCGTAGCCAAGGACGAGAGGTGCTCCGCCGGATTATCCTGCGAACAATACATTAGCCTTGACTACTTTGCTAAATTCGTCCAAGGTAACTTAATGAAGGTGCATTGACCCGCGCGATAATTCACATGTCGCGCGAAATTACGGCGCAAATCTAACATATTAGATTGCGTTATCGGAAAATAAACAAACGAACACATTAATACAATCTTACGGCTGACAGTCGCCCGTCAGATCTCCCCGGAGATCACGGATTGATTATTATCATTCTTTCAGAACGTTTTCAGTAATGGAAAAAAAAAAAAAAGTGTAAATGCGTATTCTCCGAACGTATGCAGCTACGTAGCTGCTGACATAGAAAAGAAATCGATCGGTAAGAATTCGCGCCGCTTATGGCTACAAGGCGCTAAGGAGCAAACGAAGGACGGCTACTATTTAAATTTCGACCCGCGTGTAATTTTTCAACGCGATCTTTCGACTTTGATTATCTGCGTTCGTTTCGAATAATGCTAATTGAAAACAACTTCGTCACAATTTGATTAAATCGTACAAGAGGCCGCGATTATCAACGTCCTCGTAACAACAACAAACAAGTCGGACGAAAAATACATATTACGTTTCTGATATTAAATCTAAAAACATAAACAGTCGCATCATCATGGATACAAATAATTAATTAAATTTTTTGCTTCCTTTTCGCCAAACATATTAAATAAGTAAACACACATTTCAGATTTTATACATAAAAAAATTAATTTTAAATCACGATATAAAATATTTTATACTATATACTTGTCTAGACTTGCATCAATACAAATTCAATCAAACAGAGATTTTTATATCGTACAGAAAATTTCTTTTTCTAAGAAGAATCTTATAATATTTTTGCTTACATACGAAAATGTCTATATTTGCATCGATACTAAAATTTTTCAAAGAAAGATTGTAATATTCCCTTATACATGAGAATATATAACCTTGATTTAAGACTAAACCCATTTTTTCTGTGTAAATTTTGAGCGATTTTATGTCAGGACCTTTGCCCTTTTCCTCTCTACCTACCCCCTCGCGCCGTCGTCGCCTTCGTTCTCCTCATCGTTATCATCATCGTCGTCGTCGTCGCCGCCGAGTGAAAGCTCATGCATTTTAACGACGATTTTGAAATTGTAATTCGCATCCGTTCGATTGTCTTGAAAAATCGATCGGTTTCACCACATAATTTTCTGGTGCTCGCGCGCATATACGCGCTTTTCCTCGGAGGCCGCACGGCGGCCGTGGAAACTGTGTCGGCTGTGCCATTTTCGCGACCGATCGCCATTATGAGCGCGAAGGAGAAGCCCAAAATAAAATTTCTAAAGATAGAAATCGCTTTTACACCAGCCGCGCCGCCTCCTTTCATCCACGGATTTTTCGATTCGTGCTCGAGTATTGGTTGTACCTTTTACTTTTTTCGCGTTACAGTTGTCGCGCAATAAGACGTTTTGTGTTTCTTGATAATTCTAGAAACACAATTAATATACTTGCACAATTTGGCTGCAAAAGAAATCGAGAGTAGAGAAGCGGGCAAGCGGAGAGAAAGACCAAAAGGAAATAATTAACGATTTCGATTCGAAATGGAAATTGCATAATTAACGAGCAGCACAATTAAATATCCTGTTATTATCCTTATTATTATTATTATTATTATTATTATGTTATTGTCGTTGCAGATTCATTTGCGAGACCCCCGATATTTGCGTTGCGTAAATATTCCGTCACTACGTGCGCCGTAATTATCAATTAGTGTGCAAAAAGAGATTCGATTATTGGAGTAGCTTAATAAAATGTTGCGAAACGTCACAAATGCACCGAATTGACCGTTTAAAGGCGAATAAAGGAAAAAAAAAAATATATATATATATATATATATATCGTATTTCAAGTTTTCCGGCGTTACCTATGCGCGATACGTTGATCGATCGCGCAAACACACAATGTTGTACGCGGCTATAACTCAGCCAGAAGCATCCCGATGGAATTATAAATAGCTGGCCCCGATTCAAATGCGTTTATCGGAAGATTAGCGATTTTATTGCCGACACAATGTATCGCGGCTTCTCGTCCCGACAGGCCGAGACATGCAACAATCGCCTTACGAAATCGTCGGGTAATTAATAACTAATTGGAACGACATCGGAAAATATAATTTCTTTCTTAAAAACTTAACTTAACTAATAACAGCTCTGTGTAAAAGTAAATCAAGAATATAAACAAAGGACTGCTCGACTGCCGAAGCTCGACGACAATGCTAAATATATTTTAATAAATATTAACGCTCGCGAAGATTCATTCATCGCAACGCAAATCGACCGTTTCGACCTTCGACATCGTCTTCGGTATAAAAACAATTAATAAAGAAAAATTAAATAAAACGTTATTCCTGATGACATGTCAAATTCGATTAACGAAAATTGGAGGCGCACAGTTGTTCAAGATAAAATTTATAGACGAGAAGGGAAATTCTTTTTTTTTTATTTCTCTTGTTCTCTGCGACCTGTGCAGAAAACGATCGCACGTACCGATACAGGTGTAACGTCACCAGCTTGTATGTCCTTTGTCAAAAGACCGAGAAACGCATTCCCCGCTCGTCAACGGGCCTCTTTTCGTGACCACGTAATTTTTCTCATATTCACAATTAACAGCTGCCATAATTAACAGTAAATTCGAGCCGCGCATGCCTCCGCGGCGCAAAGTAAATTGGCATTGTCCGTTTAATTTCTGCTTTACTTTTATATAATGCACCGTTAGTTTAGCTTAATTATGACTTGTGACCGTTCTTTACGGTTAACGGCGTAAGTGGAACAAAAGACCTCTCCGCGGAGAGAAGGCGATAAACGCGCCTTCGCGAACGGCTTTATATCCATTAGCGGATATAGGCGCGTTGCAGCCGGGGACTTCTTTCCTTCACGGTTGTTACCGTAAACGATGTCAGAGAATGTCGCCGTGCTGCGCACGCATCGACGGACGGCGGCTTCGTATTGGTTTCCGGCTAAGGAAGACGGCGTCGAGGCGAGGATCGCTCTCGGCGCTCGGTGAGAGAAAAAAAAAAAAAAAAAAAAAAAAAAGGAAGAAAAGCAGAAAACGGCCCGCGAGCCGCGATACCGGAACGGAATTAAAGCGCAGCTTTCTAAGCTTTATTGCTCGAATCATCGCAGTCGTTTTCGTGCACCCAGCGAGAAATAAACCTTTCCCTCGACCCGAGCCGTCGACGTGCACGTCGTGTGAGTCCGTCGTCTCTTCGCACGCCTGTAATCTCGCGTGGCGCGTAATTCACGCAGATTGCAGACCCCGAGGAGTGATGACAGAGCTACACGATGTCGAGAATATGATTCTCGCGTTAATGCGCTCACTCTGTATCGTACTTATCTCTCCCCCCCCCCTCCCTCCTCCTTTCGGGGAAGGAAAATCGTCCTGATCGGGAAACAGGAATTTACCGAATACTTTGTGCGCAGGTACTCGTTACTCACGACGAGTCTCCTTTGTCCCGATTGTCTTCAGGGTGTGACTACACCCCTATTTTTATCCACAGTGAGAAATTATGAAAAATATATTATAGATTATTCTGACGGATCGTATTTAAAAATTACAAAAAATTTTGCCAAAAGTTTGTTGGAACCTGAAAATCAAAAATTATTTAAATATAAAGCAGAAATGTGCTTTGACGGAAATTAATATAAATAATGACAGAAATCTAATTTTTTTTTTTTTATATATAAGTACTTTAAATATTCAAGATGATGATTTATGTCGACGACTTTTTGATATAAAAATGTAATTTTCATTAAGAGTACGAACGAAATGTGAGTGAGTACGGTACAAATAAAATAAAATTTTTATTTACAGAACAACTAATCTCTGTATCGAAACTTTATATAAATCAGTTTGAATACTTATTACAAAAGAATTGACAGTTTTATCATTATTTTGTAATTACATTTCCAATTAAAACACACCTCATTACTTATTCAAATAGGTTTTTTCATTCAGATTCTAAATCAGTGCTAACCTTCCTGTTACAATTTTTAAATGCGATTTAGAATAATTTAGAATAATCTGTAAGTTTTTCCATAATTTTTCATTGTAAATATAAAAATGATTAAAATAGGTATGACACATTCATAAACACAGGCCACTCAAATCGATATCGACGCGCCTCCTCTTTTCGGACGTCGTGAATTTTCCTGCGGTGAATATTTGATATAATTTCGTTGTAGGCATGTCAGAGACTCGCAGTTATCGCGAATGTGGCAGCGGAAATTCCGTCTGAGTTGGCATCGACGACAGTGTGTAGGTACACCAGTTTCTTCGCCAGACGAAGATTTCATTCACGAAGAATGGATATACAGAGTGGCGTTTGTCGCGGACAAAAATCTCTGTAAATTAATCTCCAAGTCAAAAGTCAAACGTCTATCACCGCGCCGCTTTCCTTATCGTTATCGTTAATCATTAAATTCATCCATGGCAAATTTATATTTCTCTCCTGCTCGTTCCACGTTAAAAAATATCGAAAACTTGGTGGAGTTTTCTGCCCTCGTGGATTTTACACGATGATACCGAATCGCTTCGGCAATTTTCCGCAATTTTCCCCTCGGTACAACTCGTACATCATATTTCTCTCGGTGAAGATCTTCGATCTTCGATCAGCTATAAACGACAAAGCGCAAGCCGCGAAATGCGAATCTCGCGGAACACCCCGTATACATTTATATGCCGCGTCGAAGACGTATATAAATAGACGCTCGTGACGTAGCTGTGGGGAGTCGAGATCCACGGGGTCTGCCCCCTCGATGAAAACAACACAGCAAGACGAGACGAGACAAGATACGAGAAACGTGTGGAAGTCTATAGCCGCTATATCTGCTATATCAACGCGTGGGTACGTGTGTATCTCTCTCTCTCTGTGCCCGTGTGCGTGCGATGCAAGAGGACGCATGCGATAGCGTTGCGATAGTGTTGCGTGATTGCAAAAACGCGCGTTTGCATACGGCAGGGAAAAAACGCCGGTGGGCAACAATCGATTCCGGAATCTGAAAACAAATGCGATGATAACAAAGATAACCGGTACCGATGGAAAACGAACGGTCGCGCCGTCGCTACGTGCTATTTCGTATCTTTTTTATATATACGCATTTCGAGTTTGACGAGTTTGACAGTCCGCGATTTTATAATTTATAAATTTCAGATGCGTGTGTACCGCTCTTTAGGCGAGGCTACCGTTAAAGTCGATGTCTTTTGTCAAGGCCCTCCTCCTTCTCCCCTCGCGTCGCGTCTCGTCGCGAGATCCGTCGAATTGTGCTCGTAAACGGAAGAAGCTCCTTATCGTGCGTTATCTCCCGTTTTTCTACGCGTTTTTCTTTTCAAAACGCTTGCGCTGCAAAGATCAAAAGAGTTTCTCCTTTTGCGTATTCGTGCGCGCGCGCTATAAAACGCGCGCAAATTTATTATCACAGAAAACACACGTAAGCACTGAGTCTTTATCGCCGTGTTTGTTTGACACGGGCGACGCGCATGTCGGGCGACCATGTCGATAGCAAACAATATTTGATCGTCGAATTAAAAGTTCGGTGCGAATCAAAGGAGCGAGACATGAGAGCGAACGAGTGGAAAACCACGACAGGAAAGATATGTCTTTCACAAAAAATAAAAGCCACGGAAAATTAATTCTGAAATTCACTTGACTTTTCATGTTTTACAGACAGTGCAGAACTTTCTATGACAAGTAATATTTATTAATATATAATTTTATTAATATATATTATATTATAATTTTTTAATTAATTTTTTAAATTATAATTTTATTAATATATATTATATATAATATTAATATATAATTTTTATTAAATTTTCAAAAACGGGAATGTAAGAAAAGTGCTTCTATTATTAGACGCAACACAAACTTAGAAATCTAGTAACATAATCCAAGCAAAATTATATTTTTAAAGAGATAAAAAAATGACGCGCCTTTAGTTATTTTCTGTGTAAAAATCTCTTTTATTTATATAAATATCTTATATCTTATATAAATTGTTTCATATTATTTCTACAAAAATTTAATATCGAAAACTGACGCCAATTTCTAGTTTCGATTAAAAAGATAAGAAAAGAATTTTATAAAAATAAAAAAATTTTATTATAGAAAATTAATATCAATTTATAGTTGTCAAAAAATTTAATATAATTATTGCGTCTAAATTGTACTAAATTGAAAATTAGCACCAACTTGTAGTTGGTAGGAAAATTTAATATAATTATTATCCTTATAACCATATATTATGAAAAATTTAACTAATAAAAACTTAACTTCAAAAAATAGTTTTATTATACAACGTATATAATTTTATTAACATACAAAAATTTGGATGGTATTAAAACTTCTTAACAATTATCAAGTAATAATGTGATAGGCAAATGTAATAACAGCTTTTTAAATCAAATTTAGCATTATAATATAATCCTAAATGCAAACTTCAAGTCAACAATAGATAAATGAGTATTAAAGAAAGAATTCAATTATGATAGAAAAAAAAAAAAAAGATTAAATAAAAACGCCGAAAAATTATAAGTATTTTTAAAAAAAACAAGAGCATTTAACGGAATTATTAGCGAAATTCAAAATTCCCAACTTCTTTATATCTTTCCCGACGTTTCCCGATTTTCTCTGACCAAATTAAATTTCCATGACTCTTCCCGATTTTTCAGGTTTTCCAGGTCTGCGACAATCGTAAAAATAGAATCTTCCTTGTTTTTTTTTGTTTTTTTTTTTTTGACGCATAAAAAGGATGTCACGAGGAAGAAATGAACAGATTTAGTCACGAATGCGGGTCATGCGGAGAATCGAGTAACTTCGCATTCATCTCCTCCCGTGGCCCTTCGCGCGGTCTCGCTTGAGAGATAAGTCGCACCGCACCTTTTGGTGCACCTTTTGGTGCACCTTTTGGTGCGATCACGACGACAGCGTCGTTCCACATCCATTCGGGCGAAGCTCCGGGTAAAGCGGGTTGCGAAAATAACGCCGGCGAACGTATCCGCCAGAAATAATCGTTCAACGACGGAATTTGTTGCAATCCCCTCCCCCTCCTCCTCCTCCTCCCCCCCACCCCGCCTCCCTCCCCGCGAGTCGCCGCGATCATTTGTCTTTTGATATGTGCTACGTATGTGTGGAAGCGGCAGTTTACCGCGGCGCGACTGTTACAAAAAACACGATTCGCGATGTGCGGCGCGGTGGAACGTGTAACGGCGAGATACGTTTAAATCTACTTAGACGGTCATTAGCGTCAAAGCTCGCTGTAACTCGCAGTTAAAGCGACGGTATTTCTCTTCCTCTTCTCCCCCTCCCCCGCCCTCTCCTCGTTCCCCTTCTTCCCTCGCTCCACTCCCCTCCCCCTCCCCGAGCCCTGCTATCTCAAGAGAAATGCGAAAAAGAAACGATCGCTTTCGACCCGACGGGAAATTCATAAGCGGAAAGCTGGCAATTAACCCCTTCGTACCGTGAAAATTCCACTTAATTCAACGCAACGTAAATTAAAGTTCTACTATTAGCACGCATAACGCGAATTAAAATCACGTTTCTGTGTGCTAATTGTTATCTCATTTTAAAATCACGTGTACATGCACACTTTGCCATAACAGGTGGTGCCTTATATAAATAGAAAAAAAAAAAAGGGAAAATTAATTGGGAGAAAATTAAATGGAAATAAATACGTAAGTGCAAGAAGCACGTTAAACAAAGATTTTTTTTTTCCATATATAAGTTACCGTGATGAATTTAAAGTCTGTATGAAAAATATGCATTTTATGCAATATGTTTAATTATTTTAAGATAATTGTTAAAAATATATTTCGGATTTAAAGTGATCACGACAGTGATTCGCATTAATTCGTCAAATATGAAAATATCTCGCTGAAAGAGGCGAAAAACAATGGAAAAGAACAGGAATATGTGAGAGGATACGTGATTTAGATGCGCGAGGAAGAATTGAAAAGAAAGGAGGGATCCTTCGGCGGCGATGGAGAGTGCCGACATTCTTAATCAAATTCGTCGTTTCCAATAACGAAGTCATTCTGGGGTGCGGTGGGAATCGGGGGGGGGGGGGAGGGGGACAGGAAGAGTACTTGAAGAGGATTTGACTTCCGGCTAGCCAGCGCGATGGATCGACGGCGTTTCGAATCCTGGCAGGTAAAGTTAGGGCGGTGTGGTGGCACGAGGATTCGAGAAACATCAATTTCCCAGCTCGTGTCGTCGGCTCCTTGCAACGTTTGCATTTCCAATTTCCTGCCTCTGCACGTCGTTCTGGTCACGGTTACGAAAGAGAGAGAGAGAGAGAGAGAGAGAGAGAGAGAGAGAGAGAGAGAGAGAGAGAGAGAACGAGGAAGATTTATTGAATCTGGGGAGTGGCGCTCGGGACAAATAGAACCACGCAACGGACACAAAGCACGCGAGAAAACATAATTAAATGGTGCAAATTACACAGGATAAACGCAAAAATTATTATTACGTGGTGAAAACTGCGATTCTCGTGTAACGAGAAAAGGAGCGACCGAAGCGCGCGAAGGTGAAGTGGAGGTGGAAGCGAAAAAAAAAAAAAAAAAAACCTCATTGAGGAGGATTGAGAATCCCTCGATGTCGGAGGAATCTCTGCCACGCTATAAAAAAGGTTGCACGAACTGCGTATATTTCAAAGGACAAAGAGAAGGGCGCCTGAAGGTCGGGCGGCGAACAGCGGGGAACTTGATCGCAGGGCCACGTGGTGTCTCGCTACTTTTCCCTTAAGAAACATCTGTCGGGGAGGGGGAAGGGGGGGGGTGGTGGTGAACCTGTGGTGAATGTGACAGCATGCTTGCTCTGCGTGAATTTTCAATTCAACGTGAATGAGTCACACCCTAAAATGCGTTCGGGATGACCAAGACCAAGGACAGCCAAATTTTTTAATATAAAATTCCTCTTCTCTCTCTTTTTTTTTTGTAAATTAGAATTTTTCTCTTACTCTCACTTATTTTCTCACTTTAAATTGATTTTTACGCAATACTTTCACTCTACGTATGTGTACAACTTAAAGGGAAAATCTACAATAAAAATCTATCTCGATTCCCGCGAGTTTAGAATAGAGGCATTCCATTGTTGCTTATAAAAGAGAAAGATTGTTTAAGCGGCGGGCGATTTCCGAGAAATCAGCATTAGATATTTTCGAGCGTATAATCGTTGCTTCATCTTCGCTCGTTCTTCGCGTTCTCCCTCCCCCCCTCTTCCTTACCTTAGCCACGCTGCTCGGGTATGCTCGACGAACAAAGGTTTCAATTTCGTAGCAACGCTTAACTTAATTAAAAAAAGCGAGAGAATAGACGAACGTATTCGCAATACCCAGTCATTTCGCCGCACGCTTTCCTCTCACGAAGCGGGGCGCTCGATTGTTCCGGGCGCAAAATGCGAATCACAATGCGATCGTGTGATAACCTTTCACGACGAAGATTACGACGAAACGGTCGGGATCGTGCCTCACAATGGGAAAGAGACTGGTACGGACGGTGCGGATCTGCGTACAAGACCGTGACCCGAACTGGCGTGTACTTAAGTAAACGGTATAGAGGAGGCTGAACATGTTCCGAAGTGTTCCCAGAATGTTCGGGTTGAATTTCGCTGATGCATTCAGAAGGAAGGGAAAGATGGGGAGTGATTTTTTTTTTTTTTTTTTTTTGCCAAACACGATGATTATCTTCTTCTTCTCTCTTTTTCTTTCTCTTTTTTTCTCTCTTGCAATAGTAAGGGTGATGGAAAGAAAGAAAAAAATTTGTAAAATAATTTACAAATCATTTATAAATCTATTTATAAAATATTAAATTCTCTCGAAAAAATTGCTTCACTGTAATGTATGCGTTTTTTTCCTCATCAGCTCCTCGTTATATAACTTTTTTTTTTTAATAGAAAATATAATAGAAAATTTTTTTAATAAAAAATATGATTTATTATCATTATTATATTGAAGGTATAGAATTATAAATTTATTTTTAAAAACTCGTCTCATTGTACGATAAATATATTAAAGATTAGATAAATAAAGGAGACATAAATAATTTACCGATTATAAGATTATGTTATCTCGTTTTTCAAGAGTAAACTACTTACTATTGAAAGTTAATATTTTGTAAAAAAATACTGCTTTGTGTTGTATTTGTTTTTATGTTTAATTTGTTCTGATTTCTGAAGGCGAGTCAGAAAAATAACTTAGAATCCTTACTAAATCCTTACTAAATAGTTTACTAAAGATTAAAAAAAAAAGAAAGAGAGAGAGAGAGAGAGAGAGAGAGAGAGAGAATAAAATATTTGCTTATAAATGTGCTAAAGCCATTTGAGATGATACACACATATGGCAAAAAGTAAAACAAATAAACAGAAACTTCAAACTGCGCCACCTGCTCTAAAGCCATCGTGACGAATATTGGAAATATTTTTATGCTGGTTGACAAATTCTAAAAAAATTTTGAAGTCAAAATTTAGCTTGAAGCTCGTGCTTCTCTGTTAAATGTGCCTTTTGCGGATAATTGAGTGGAAACGATTATAATAAAAGCAAATAGTGGAGCCAATCGCGTCGTAAATTATTCCGACGGGTCAGGAAACCAAATTAGGCCGCCGATTGCATACCTGTGCGTGAAATTTTACGTTTAGATTAGCATCGTGAACGCACTTCGCTTCGAGACGCATGACGCGTCGGGCGCGATCGAGCAGAGAAAGAGAGAGAGAGAGAGGGGAGAGGGGGAGCGAGAGAGAGAGAAAGAAGAAGAAACGGAGAAAAAGAGGCGGAGAAGGAACGACGTGGCTCGAGAGAAATTATAAAACAAATTACAAAATAACGCGATCCGCGCGCGGGCGACGACGTAAATATTTCGTTCTCCGTGCCAGAAATATTAAGCTAGGTCAGTAACTGCGCGCTCTCGGGCGATAATTTTTACGCTTACGTTAGCGCTAAAAATGACTTTGTTAGATGGCGAGTGCGAGCGCGTCGAATCGAAAGCCAAAGATGTAAAAATGGATAACGAGCTTATGCGAGTTTATCGATAGATAGCGTTTATTATCAAAATGACCAAATCTAACGGCCGAGTTTCGAAAAAGTGGTGCGACGCAGATTGAAATCAAAGATAAGCCGAACGCCGTTGATCCTTTTCGATCGCAGTAGTTTCGCGTCGAGAGGAAAGTGGCTCTGGAGATAGACACTGAGGAAAGTTTCCACAAACGCGCGGCTTATGAAATCGCCGAGGATAGGAATATTCTCTCCGATTAAACGTGACTCGACTGGATATCACGCCTAAATACGAGTCGATTTTGCGGGGGTCCCGAGGGGGGGGGGGGGGAAGTTTGTCGGGGTCCGGAGCGTGGGCAGAGGAACTGGAGCGAACTTCTCGCCCGTTTCTGCTTTCACCCGGCACATTTGTCTCGTTTCTTCGTTTCGCCGCGGTGATTCTTCTGCATCAACGATCGGCACCGATCGCTCAAAGGGTGTTAACGATCCTACTAATCGCGTAGATAATACTGATTTATATTCAAGAGCCAGTGAAATGCCGAAGGCGTTCCTCAGCGTCCGGGCTTCTATACGAGAAAATCCGCCGAATTCATGCTGAATATTAAAGTGCCGCACAGTACGTACGTGGTTGGACTCCTGCCTTCACCCTTCCTGCTTAAAAACAGTGACGTCTCAAGGCGAGGCGCGAAGTGTGGCAATCCCGAAGTGAAAACCACGTTTTGTACCAATCACGTAGATCTAAATTTAGAATCAAGACAAAACCTCGCCGAGTCTCTCTCTATCTCTCTCTCTCTCTCTCTCTCTCTCTCTCTCTCTCTCTCTCTCTCTCTCTCTCTCTCTCTCTCTGCGTGTCTATTTATATATAATTTTATAAAATTATATATATTAATTATAAGTAATTTATATATATATATATATATATATATACACAAAATATGTTATTACACACACACACACACACACACACACAATTAATATACATAATTATATTAATGTATGTATACACATGTATATAAAATCATATAAGAATATATAACAAAAAACATATAATAACATATATAAAAAATAAAAACTAGACATTAAAACCATAAACGTCAAATAATGTAAGTTGAAAAATAAAAAGCAGTTATTTCTTGAAGTGTAACTAACAGACCAGTTATACTTAGTCATTTAAATAAATAGTCATCTATGTAATAGTCAAGTTCCCATGCAAACAAAAAGCGGAAGACAACGACGATGACGATGATAATGATGATAATGATGATGATGATGATGATGATGATGACGATCCATTAATACAAGCTTCGCCTAAGGTCGCCTTTAACGAGCCGATTTAAATCCAATGGCATTAAAAGCAGCAGCAGTACGCTTGTTCTCGAGAAGGAGCGATTGAATACAAATAGGTGTTTACATCGAAACGAATTTGTGAACGTGTTATCACCTCGGTCAAATTTCACATCACGCTAATTTGTATTATAACAGCCATCCAAGGCGTAGTGAGGAAACAAGTATGAATCTTGTTAATTTCGAGAATTTAACCACTTCTAAAAATACAAAAATATATTTTGCCTTGACGTAAATATTTTTTTTTTTTTTGTAAAATTCCAATTTTGCAAATAACTAGCCGTAGTAATCCCGTTTCGGATAATGTTAATGTGCCTCGATATTTTTCCACGGATTTCGCGGAGCAAGCGCGAGTTTAAAAGAAAAAAAAAAAAAAAAAAACGAGACGCGTTTACAACGACCTTTAATATAACGGCAGTTTCAGCCCGCTGTAATTTCGCGCCTGCAAAATTGCCGCAGATGCGTGCACGCATACCTAATCTCGGTAGGAAATGACTTTTTCCGCGCGCGGGCTGTGTCGGGGGCGGGCGATAGGACCGCGATGGAGCTCGCGAGTATGACCGCAATCTGTTACTGGTATATCCGCTGCCAGATGCCAAACGCTTCGCGCCAGCAAGTTTACACGCGCGGCGCAGCCTAATTGCGATAATCTAGCTTAATGTACCGGAGAGAAGTAGTTTCGGCTGGCCCGGCGGAACGATTGTTGCCCGAGAGATGGGGCGTCAGCGCCACGCCGAATTTCCCCATTACGTGCCTAGCCCACGGTAGCGGATGAGCCGCGAATATCGTATCGCGACCGTCGTGGCCATCTATATATATATATATGTAATGTGACGTAACGCGTAAAAGCGCAACGGAAGGAGATTTTCAACGGAAGTTACGGGGAACGCGACGATAAAATGTCCGCCTCCGCCGCCGCCGCCGCCGCCGCCGCCTCATCGTCGTCGAGTCCGCCTCGGCCATGAAAGAAAACTTTGAGGGGAGAACCTGTTTTTGTGGCATACGAGGGAAGTTAATCCGTCCCGTTGTATGAAGACCCTGAGTCGACAGCCAGCCAGCCAGCCAGCCAGCCAGCCAGCCAGCCAGCCAGCCGGCCACCCCCAAAGGGCCTGCGCGCGACAAGATAATACGAATAAAACGCGATTATCGTCGTTGAACAATGAGGAAAACCGGAGCCATTGGATATTCAAACATACAATTTCCATTGTTCCCGCATTTCTGACCGTGATTCTTGAAGAAAGGCGTATTTTAAAAACCAAGCGAGACACCGAGTAAATTCGGCAATAAATTTAATACGATACAATTAATAATACTAAATATATCCAGAAACCAAAATGGACGATATTAATTGCCTCGGGAGACTAAATTACGTCTCATTATTGCTACATCTGCAATTTGCGTGAGGCCAAGCATGATTATTAACGCGTTGCAGTGTAATTACTAATATATTCCAGGTTACATTATTAAAGCCAACGCGATTAATCATTGCGAGGGCAAACTAATTATTCGTTACGTTGCGATACATAATTGATATCAAATCAATAATTAGATATCAAATGTGCGCGCATTGTTCACTAGGGGACTAGATTACCAAAACCACGCATTCGGCCGGAATCGGGTTTTTCAAACCCCGCAACTCTCGGCGCATCCCGCAAATGTATCACGGCTGCGAAACGCCCGTGTTGATGCCGTTTAAGCTGATATTTTATCGGTCCCATTCGCCCGTAGACTTTAAATTGTCTCGGCGAAGCGTTTAATATCCCCGACGATTTTTCACCAGGTTACCGGATTATTGTGTTTCTCGCCCGGCGCTATTTCTCTTTCGTGGCAATCGTGGACCGGTTCCGGGAGGAGATCGCGCTTACACACGATCCGCGTCTGCGACACGCGTGCAGCTGGAGATGTTCTCCATTTCAGAAAATATGAGAACGTATGCGTATTATATTGCCCCCCCCCTCTCTCTCTCTCTCTCTTTCACAGGCGACATCTCCGCGATTCCCGCGCTGCTCCCTCGAACGCAACGTGAAATCTGCGTCGCAAAACTGCGCGCAATAAATTTTTATCGGGGCAATATTTCGCAGTCACCGCGCAATTTGCGCGCGGAAGGATATCATAAAACTTGAGATCTATAAACTCGACGATAGTCAAAGGTAATCTTTTCGCGCCAGAGTGAATCGTAAGCGAGGCGTTTAAGTTAAACTTGACGCAAGATTCAGCGATCGCGGTCTGAAAACCTCATGAAAAAACCTCTCTCATCGTTCGAGAGCACGTCTTTTCCGCTTTAATATATTAGGAATCGTACAGGTCGGAGTTCCAAAATCGTTAAGTTTTATTGCCGATCGAGAGAATAATGAGTGCGATGAGAAACGAGCCTAAATATTCGAATGAAATATATCGCGCTAGGAGCTGGCTGTGGATTGCCTTTTACCGGATGGCAGCTGGCAAGGGCCAGATGTTGGTCGTTAATGGACTGTGCGGGTCTCAAAGTGGCACCAGACACGATCCCCCCTCGGCTGCCTAAAGTTCGTCTACGAGACAAAAGACCGGGGAATAAGAGAACGAGAAATTGTCCGGATGAAGAGTACAAAAAAAAAAAGAAAAGAAAAGAAAAAAAAAAACGCGTAGTACTTCACTCGTGATTCATCGATCGCCGAGTCTTGAAATTATCTTCGTCGAGATGATCGCTCGCGATAGCTTTCCGAGCGCGAAAAATGTTAATTAACTTCTCGGTGGACTCTCGCTGTTACGAAAGTAGCGAAAATTCGATTCGGGGCATCGAGAATGGGGATCTAGAACATTCTAATGTCCTCCCTCGATTTTTACAGAGATATTTACATGGATTGGATATTCCCTTTGTAGATACAAGCAAAGCGATTATCTATTCTCCGCTTCTCCCTTTCCACGGCATTCCTTTGTGAATGCCCTCTCGCACAAGGGACGTCGTAGTTGTAAAGCTCTCGTTCTTCTTTCCAGCGAGTGCGCGCGTGAATGTGAATAAAGAATAACTATGTTTTTAACTCGGAACAAGATATGACGCAATAATTCACGACTCACGGCGCTTCCTGCGCACGTTACGTCTTTTTCGACGCTCGCTTATCCCGTTTTAATTATCAATCAAAATATTGATCTACAGAAAGAGAGAGAGAGAGAGAGAGAGAGAGAGAGAGAGAGAGAGAAAACGCACTTTATCTGATATTTTACAAGTATCTATGCTAAGCCATTCACATCACGGTAATTAAGAGAGTAATGAAATCTACAAAATTCTACCGACGACGACTCTCTCTCTCGCTGAATAAACGAGTCTTATTTATTCGAAGACCGTAACATTTTTATCACCGCAATTTCGTTACTCGAAAAAAAGATTGGAAAGGGCTGGTATATTGTTTGGCGAGTGCGATCCGGGAGGCGAGCAGCTGATATCGACGCGATGAAAGATTGCACGGCCCTGTTCGTGTTCCCCAGGTGTTCAACGAAGATTATTACATATTCTAGAGAATAAAAAAAAAATGGAAAAAAAAAAAAGAACCGAGGTGTGTGTGCTGCAACACGGTTATGAGCTGTCGCAAGTTTCGAGTTTAGCAGCGCTGACCGTTTTCCGGCCTAGTGGCTTACAACTTGTTAGTTAATTTAGGGCAAATCGAGCGTAATTTTGCGAAGCGGCCAAAGGGAGGACGAGCTTCATCGAGGTGGATGCAATTTTTATAACGAAAAGATACGAGGCACCTGTAAAAATTCCAGGCGAATACCATAGAATCATTCGCTAGAGCAAGCAACGAGCAACGAGTAGTTTCGCAAGTAACTTCTTCGACATTTTATTTTTAATTTATGTGAGAGTTCGTCGCAGTTCGCCACTGTTTGCCTCTGAACTTATAGAATCACGTCAGTTCGTCGTTGGTGAACAGAACGGATCTACTTTTGTACCGTCACGCCAGCAACGGCAAGATCCGGCAAGATGTCCCAACGTGTAACTTATGCAACTTCGAGATACGAGGCGATACGACCGTGTCGGGGGGAGGGGGGAGGGGGGAGGGGAAAGAGTCGATCGTAATTTCGGGCTTTATCCCGGGAAAGAAGGCTTGTCGACGGGCGGTTCCTTCTGCCAATATTCCCCATGCCGTGCCCATAACTGGGTTGGTACCCACGACTATACTATTTACTCCCTACGTGCGCGGAGTGCATCGATGCTTACACGCATGCTGGCGATCGATGCGTGGAGCCCCAGTGGCGTGGCGTAGCGGAGAGGGGTGGCGATGGTGGTGGTGAGGTCACGCCGGGTAGACGAGGGGCGAAGGGATACAAATAAAACGAGACTCGCGGAGACAGCTGGTCGTTCTGCCCTCGGGACAAACAACGAACCCACATGACGCAAATGCGCGCGCGCGCGCGCGCGCGCGCACGCACACACACACACACACACACACACACACACACACACACACACACACACACACACACATGCGCGGGAACGCACGTACGCGCAATGTGTTTCACGCATACTGATGATGATGGGCCTTCGCGGATGGCGGTACGTCCGATATACCGGAACCGGCTCGCACGATGCGATTTTCCGGACGCGTATAGAAAAAAAAAAATAAACTAGTCTTGAACAAAAAAAAATATAATCTTAGTATAATAGCAAGGATATTATAATACCTTTAATTTTTATTTCATGAAATTTGTATTGACGTAAGTATTATTTCTGCTTGACTCAAGAGAAAAATATTCTATAAAAAGATTATGATATTATTCTTTATATAAATCAAAATAGATCAGAAGCATACATCAGAATATCTATGCATAAAATTCAATCTGCTTGCATAAAATTCAATCAAATCAAGATTAAAATTTTTTTAAGAAGATTATAATATTCTTGCTTATATGTAGATACAGAAAAAAATTAGTCTTAAATCAAGAAAAATATTCTCAGATATAAGCAAAAAATATTGTAATTTTAACAATTTTAATCTTCATTTAATCTTCATTGATTGAATTTATATCGATGCAAGTATCATTTCTGCTCGACTCAAAATTAAAAATCTTCTGTACGAAGATAAAAATATTCTTGCTTATGTATGAAAATATCTATATTTGCGTCAATATTAAAATTTTTCTAAGATTATAAAACTTTTACTTATATACGCAGAAAAAATTAGTCTCCTAAATCAAGAAAAATATTCTCATACATAAACAAGAATATTATCTTCTCAAAAGTTTTAATCTTTATTTGATTAAATTTATATTGGATGTATTATTTCTGCTAGACTCAAGATTAAAAATCTTTTATAAAAAGATTATAACATTCTTGCTTATGTATACAGAAAAAAATTCTTAAAAGTCTTAGAAAAGTCTTAAATCAAAAACAATATTCTCATATATATAAGCAGGAATATTATAAAAAATTTCTTAATTCTTCTAAAAAAATTTTAACCCTCATTTAATTGAGTTTATATCGAGGCAAGTATAACTTTTGCTCGATTCACAAGATTAAAAATCTAAAGAAGATTATAGAATATTCTTACTTACATATGAGAATATTTATGTTCGCATCGACACTAAAATTTTTCTAAGAAGATAATAATTCTTGCTTATATATATATAATCCTGATCTAAGACGAATTTTTTTTCCATGCGCGGAGCACGATGTCACGCGCGGGTTGAAAAGTATCGATAACAGATATATATTAACGTCGCCACGAGTCTCGCGAGGTATCCGGATGAATATCGGACAAGCGTCTGTCCGTTGAACGAAAATGTGCACGCGCGATGTACATGAAACCGACGCGCGCCGTCAAATTGATTGATACAAATCGGAGAGCAAATTGCCGATCGATTTACGCGTCCAATTTTTAAATCACACGGATACGATATGCCATACGATACTTACGTTTACATATTTTTAAATTATGGTCTAGTGGCGTCCGTTAGGCGGCACGAAGGGAAAACACATGACAAACAAAACTGGCGGGCGGATGTGGATTTGCGCAAAGTTTCCGCACGATCTAACCCGAATGTTGGCTCTTATCGATCGCCACCGCTATCTTCCGCTAAACGTGTTTTTAATATGTTACAAGCCGAAGGCGAAGCCGAAAATAAGAGCAACGCACGATGGATATTCGAGAGAATCCGCTTCTGAGAGCTAATTTGTCATTCGTAGGCCACGAACAGCTCGATAACGTGTAAAACCGTTAGTGTCAATGAGCCATGAACGGAATGTATCGGCAATGTCAGTGACCGGTTCAAACGGTTAAATAATAGATGGACGAAAGGAACGTCTGTCAATATGAAACTTGAAAATATTCCGAAACATTATTAGTTAATCGAGTTATACCGTGGAGAACGAGATATTATAGATGATAACTCGTAAAAAGAAAACTTTCGCGCAAAAATTTAATAGTCACGTTTTCATGAAATTATCACACTGTGACTTAAATTCATTTTTTTTTTTTTTTTAATTATCTAAAAATATTAAGTCCGTTGTTTGAAACTCGCGATAAGACGTAATTTATCTCTTATTAAGTCCTTGCATGGCTTACCGCGATAATGTAGCGATAACCGAACAGGCAGACTCACTTTTCCTCGTTTCGATTGCGTTTGTTCAAATTTTAGAGTTTTCGAGCCTGCAATTTCGCCTATCGCGAAAAGTTAAATGGCAAGCAGTCAGCAAACGCGTCTGGTTTCGACCCGGTCGTTTGACGATGCATCCAGTTTCGAGTTTCCACTCGCGTCGCTCCTAAGAGCCCAAAGTCAACGCCTTGAATGAGGAAAATTGTCTGACGGCGTTTTATATTTTCTTCTTCGTTTCTTTTTTTTTTTTTTTTTTGTCGCTTTAGCTCGCAAGGCGAGAAAAACACGCGAAACGAGGCCGTGTTGGCACAGGATGAGGCGCGCTTATTAGTGGAACGAGGCCGGACCAACGAGGCCGAAGGAACTTCTTTATCGCTCTTCCTTTAAAAACAATCCGCTATCGTTAAAATACTTTGCGCACTCGGTCTGTTTTATTAATATCGCACGTCGTCGGCGATCCCGCGCCAAAATCCCACGGAAGTTATTCAACGCCATCGATCAGATAAAAAAGAAGATAAATAAGCTACGCGTTTTATACACGTGTCCTTTAAAACACTGAACTAAACTCGCTGAGTTTGCGTTTTCTGCCGACTCTTCCGTTTTAATTCGTGTAATCGCAACCCGACAGCGCCCCTCGCTGTCGTGCCACCGCTTCTTTGTATATTTCCGGCAAATTTATAACAATTGATGACGCGCGCATTATGAAATGATACATCAAATCAAAGATGATATCAGAGTTCCGCCCGCATAGGATGTCACGGTCAATTCGTCATAAATTTTTACTAATAGCATATCCTGGCAATCTTAACTCGCGAGAATTCTTTCTGAAACATATCAGGAATTTTATGATTTTTTTTTAGGAAGAATCAGTTCTATCGAAATTTCGAGAAATACTGATATCTCATAAAATTGAAAAATTCAATATTTTTCCTTATAGGAATATTCTTAAATATAAAATTATATAATTATTCTAAAAGTATTTTTTCTTATAAGAATTTTTTTTTTTTAAATTTGACAATATGATTAAGATATATCCATATTAATCTTTTTAAGGATACTTAAATCAACATCGACTGGGAATTCCACAATCACTTGAACAAAACAATAAACAAAACGTTTCGCGATATTTTCAGCGAGATTGATCACGGATAATCGAAATACGATCGAATACAGCAAAGCGTAGACGTCTGCAAGAATATCGAAGAGAATTGCTCGAAACAATATATTCGCTCGTGATAAGCATTGCATGTAAAAGAAACGGAGTACAAAGGCGACAAGTGTTCGATATCGACGTCGAATCATCGCGCGGCGACCAGAGGTCCATCGCGAAAGTTTGCAGCTGTCTGGAATAAAAGGAATTTGATCGGCGCGTACGATACGACGAGATTGTTAATTTCGGCTTCGGCCGTCCATCTACGGAGATCAAATATCGCGATGCGGTCTGAACTCCTGCAACGCGAATGCATTCTCGCGAGGGGGGAGGGGGGGGGAGAGGGCTTCCACGCCACGACTTGATCGCCCGCCAACATCGCGGGCTCGATTAATCGCGTCTGGTACGTACAGCTTCGTATCAGCTTCGCAAACGGCAGCGGCGTTGCCACGTTATTGCGCTCGGTAATTCAACAGATGCTCGACCGAAGCGTCTGCCAAGGGCAGAAACGATCGTGACCGTCGAGGAACGAACGAACGAACGAACGTACGTATGGCAATTTGTTTCGGGACGCGCAATCACGACGTCGCGCGCCGGTCGCGCGGAAAGCTTCCGTCCCCGCGACGCGTCCGTCGGATGCCGTCGATCGGCCTCCAATTTCTTAACGTGATGATCTCTGGCCGAGAATCGCGAGCTCGTGGGCGAATGAACTCTCTTCGGAGGCAGACTGCGCGCGGCAGCGGCGGCGGTGGCGAATAAATAGTCTAATGATTTCTTTGTTACCGTCGAGTCACGGGCGTATATTTATTTCGAATCACGTCGCGGGCGCGACGCGACGCCCGTAAATAAGGTACGGGAGATTTCGCAACCGCTCCCCGAACGCACAACGTGTGTGTCCGTCATCGTCCGGCCCTTCCCCCGAGACAGAGAGGGGGAGGGAGAGAAAAGAGAGAGGAGGGAGGAGGTCCGCGCTTCTCCCATACTTTTTCTCGTCACTTATCGGACATCGCGCTTTCTCACGCTGTTTCGTCACGGCCGGCCGATTCCCGTTTTAGAACGCTTGCCAATAAATCTCGATACGTAAAGTATCTCGCAATACAGTTTGCGCGATACAGTTTGAGCTCCCGCGAATGACGTTAAATCGACTTCCAATGCGCCACTTGAGCTCGTTTGAATTCATCACGGCGCGCGAAACAAGCGAAGAATTCATGCGTCGACGCGAACGAACGCGAACGATCGTGTCGTATTCAGAAGGGATAACAAAACGCCTGGTTACATCGCGACGCGTAAAATCAGAGTGCCTACTTGAAATTTATAAAGCGTAAAATAAAATTAAGAATCGTTCGAGTTACAATGAACAAATTTGAAAAATTTGGAAAGAAAGTATAAAATAAAATAAATACTTTATATTACATAAAATTTTCAAACTTTATTTTTTTTAACGCTAACAAATAAAAAACTTTCCTGAGAATTCTCTGATTTCTAAGGCAATTTGTTAAAAATTCCAATGGAAACGAAAAGAAAAGGTTTTTAAATGCATCTTACAAATAAAGATATATTTATTGTGCAAGATTTTTAATATTTTCTATTCTATTTCTATTTATATAGAAAAGTTTATTAAACCATAAAATAAAATTAAGAATCACTTGAATTTCAATAAATAAATCTGAAAAATTTGGAAAGAAAATATAAGGACTCTAAAATAAATATTTTATATTGCATAAAATTTTCAAATCTTATTTTCAGAAGCTACATAATGGCATAACCAGTACAAATTTTTATAAAGCTATTGAAATAATCTTCATTAAACAAAATTGCATATAACACGAAATCATTATCTTTGATGCTGAATATTAGATTAGTTACAAAATCAGTGCTCTGAGTGGATAAGTCCACTGTTGTCGTTAACAATTAATAGTCTGTAAACTCCCGATCATAAAGACATGAAGACAAAATATTAAAAAAAAAAAAAAAAAAAAAAAAACAACTTTCTGATTTCAATAAAATACTCTGATCTTTCAAAGCATAAACAAATTCCCTGAGAATTTCCAACTTCTTCTAGATAGTAGACACCTTGGTAATTACTGCGAGTCTTTCAACCATTAAATGACGCAAACGGCGCAAATTAACTCGTCAATCGGAAGGATCATCACGCGATCGTGGTCGCGCAGCTTCATCTCTCGTTACATCTGGAGAACATTGTTCCCGGCGAAAATACCCGTCCGAATAGTTGCATGGGGAATCGTGGCAATCGTGGTTACCTCCGCAACGCAAAATACACTGGCATTTGCGTCGGCGATCGCAGTTGCGCACGTACGTATCTTTCAGAACTACATCGGAAAGCCTACAATATCGGTCGTAACTTCGTTCTAACTACGCTTAAACTCTGAATCGACGGGCATGAATAGCCGCCAACGCCGCCATTAAACTTCGGGTAGTAATAGCGGCTGAATGCAGCCGTCATCGCGATATGCAATCGAATTTAGTGTCAACGTTCCTCGCTCGCGAAGAAAAGACGAGACGCGATGAATAGAGGTGCGACGCGAATTACGCGGGCTGAATAAAGAAACGTGCAAATTTTCGCCGTGACTCCGCGCCGCGGTGACAACAGCGAGTGGACAGCGACGGGGAGGAGGAGGGGAGGGGAGAGAGGGGGGGGGGAGGCGGATGGAGTTTATAATGAAGGAATCGCGCGGTAAGGAACGTCGCGGTGTGCGTCTGTAAAATAAACTGCCGACTCTCTCTCAGAGGTGGGCTCGGCTATTAATTCTCTAATTCCGCTAGTCCGGTTTAGTCCGTCGATTGAACTTTGACGTTGCGCAATCCGCGAACGCGTACCACGAACGATCGCGGAAAAACGAAGTGATCGAAGGACCCCGCTATTTTCACATATATACGAGCGGACTACATAATTAGAAATTCGCAATTCGCCTTTTAGACGTACCGCTGACTTTATAAATTACACGCCGTCGATCAATCGCGTCCGGGCATCGCGATCCGGGCCGCGCGACATACGATATTCTTTCGTCCAGGAAACGGACAACCTCCGATCAATAATCTCCACGTATAGACAATAATCGTAAAAGTTTATCCCTCGTATGCAAAAGGCAATCTGTTTCTTTATTAGAGCGGACACGGCGCTGCTAATCGAGCGCCTTTTCTATGGACGGGTGCGCGCGCGCGCGCGCGCGCGCGCGTGTGTGTGTGTGTGTGTGTGTGTGTGTCATTAAACTGTCGCGAGCACGAGATCGTACCGACGTAAATACGTGGCTCATGATTAAATAGAAACTCGGTATTATTAGGCCCGCAAATGGAGCACTTTGTGCCCGATAAGTAACTCACTTTTACGTAACGCAGGCACACGCGAGCGATCGGCGCTGTGACATAAGTGGTTTAGACAAACACGATGCCAGGACAGATAATCATTCGCAATAAGCGTCGCCAAATCTCTATCGAGTTTTATGGACAATGCGAGTATCCGACGTAGCGATCGTGAAAATGTTACATGAATGGCTTTTCAACGGCAGGAAAACATTCCTCGGCGAATATACGACGCGATTCGCCGTTCGCCTCTCGCGCTCTTTACAGCCTAATCGTCGGATCACGGAGGGAAAAATCAAAGGAGGAAAGGAGTGACGACGAGTGCCCGGCGGTGCTTTACAACGGAAATGAGTTTCCGCCGGTTCGCAGCTGTTGGATAGATTGATTCTCGGTTAGCGGCATGCAAAATCGTTCGCGGGGGTAAATCTACGCGCGAGCCATGATTGCAAAGTGATCGAAGTTACGGCGATTTAGATATATAGATAAAAAAAAAAATATATATATATATATATATATAAAATTTCTTTCAGCCGACGAATGCCGGCGCATTAGAGACCGAACGCGCCTCTAACGCGCGACGTTTACGCGACTTCACGCGGCTTTACGAGTTCGCGCCGTTCGCGAGCGAGTCGTTACGCGTCACGGCGACAGCCGGAGGCGTAATCGAGGGACGGTAGCGTTATTTCCGCGAAGCCAGCCTCTTCTTCCTCTTCCTCTTCTTCTTCATCTTCTTCGTCTTCCTCTCGAGGACGAGGAAAAGCGGAGCAGAAGCGCAAGCAAGGAAGCTTCGCACCTCGCGCAACCGGTGGATCGTGACACCTACGCGATCGCGATCAAACCGGTTCTCCCCCCCCTCTTCCCCCTTTCTCCTCCCTCCCTCTCCCCATTACCCCACGATGGATTTCTACGTCCAGCTTACGTTCCGTCGACTCGACATCGGCGATTATCGACTAACGCTCGCTAATATTCGTCAAAATTCACGCTGGCGGAGAAGAAGCAGGATCGATTACGCGTATTCCATAAAGAACGTCAAGCCGAACACATGGCGCAGATCCGCCGTTTTATCCCTATAGCGGCCACCGCGCGTTCGTTGGAGCGCGTTTGGGGAGAGTATCGTGTCCATGGTGATTGCCTCTCATGGTCGTTGTAGTTTCCCCTTCCCGAAAGAGAGCACTGTTAGGGGGCCCTTCGGATTATAAGCTCGATCCCGAGCGACGAGCCGTATCAACATGCATGCACACACACACACACACACACACACACACACACACACGCGCGCGCGCGTTCAGGGTTGCCTTAATCATCGCGCACGGCTTTGATCTCCTGGAGATATATAATTAAACGAGACAAGTGAGAAAGAGACAGGCATTGTCATTTCGCTCTCATCATTTCTCTCATTTCCTCATTCTTTTTTCGGCAGCTTCGATACTTTTGTACACCGAATGAACGAGGCATCGATGAGCCGAAACTCGAGAATTCCCTGTTCGCGGATTAGGAACCGTCCTACGCGCGGCGTGGGAAGACCCGGGGAAATTGCGTGTTGCCGATAGAGCGAAAAGTAAGGGGGCAAGGGAAGGCGGGCATGGGGGGGAAAGGGGAGCTAGAAACAGAAGGGAACAACGACTAGTCGTTGGACGCTCCGTTGAAGCGCGGAGTAGAGAGAGCCGGCCGACGAGCTGGCTCTGGGATCGAGGGTCTTTCACGATGAGAGAGTGCGCCATAACGACCGGGGCGGTGAAGGGAGCGTGGGACGAGGGGGGAATCGTGGGGGAGGAGGCGCCCGAGGGGTTGAGACCCGTTACGCGATGTAATAGCCTCGCCGAAATCTCATTTCGGAAAAACATTTGTGAGAGGTCGGGAACGGGTTAAAAAATTGCACGAGTCGGAGAATGTGAGATAAATGAGATATCCCGGGATAAGCGAACGTGGACTGCAATCCCGCGGAGAGAAAGAATGAATTTGCGCAACTCGCGTCGCCGAGGAAACGGCGACGTGGGGCTTTCCCGCGTGAAAAGCGAAGCGAAATGCGGTTACGCGTGTTCCAGGCACCTCTTCTTCTCTCGCCGACTTCCTTCGAAGTGCTAACGCGACAGGCGTCGCGCGTGTAAGCGGTCGACGAGAGAGAGAGAGAGAGAGAGAGAGAGAGAGAGAGAGAGAGAGGAGAGAGGAGGTTCTCTCCGCAACAGGATCGCGCAGTGAAGGCGGGCTTTTACCTACATACATAGAACTTAAATTTACCGTGCACTTCACGCGTCCGCGACTCGCGCATCGAGCACGCTTGCTCACGCGTCGGTTTATCGCGCGCACACACACACACACACACACACGCGCGCGCGCGCGCGCGCGCTTCGCGGATAATATTAAATACAACGCGAGGGAGATGTAACTTCAGTTTTCCCGCATAAGGGGAAAAAAATTTTTTTTTCTTTTTTTAATAAGGATCGAACGTAAACCCAGGACCTTTTCATTGAACGTAAACACTCTTTCCCATTTGACGTCACGGCTCAAAGCGGCGACATGCGAGCCCATATCGGCGACTCTTAAGGGGCCGAGACGTGCAATATGATAATCGATTATCCGAAGACCCTTCCTTCACGAAGGCTGTCCCTTCCCTAATATCAAATGCGGAACCTCCGCCGCGGCGGCGGCAGCGGCGTCTCGCATATGCATCGCGATCTAACGGGAGCATGGGCTGAAAGGAAATCACGGAATTGACTCGCACGACGAGTCAAAGCGAAGCGCATTTGAATACGCGGCGCGCGGGTGGCTCTTACTGGCGTTACTAGATCGTCCTGCCTCGTTCCATTAAACGGAGAAATCCTCTCGTCGACGGCGGCGGCGGCGGCGGCGGCGGCGGCGGCGGTGGCATCGGTGACCAACTTTCGTCGACCGGGGATCGAAACACCGAGAGATATCTTCCACTCGCCTCTCGATCTCTCCTGAAGAGCAGAGAGACGCGAGCAGAAACGCGAGGAGAATCCGCTCACGCGGTTTCATGACTCCCGCAGCGGATCAGCCGCGCACCGCTGTTGCCGAATTTTCTGTTCCGACAACAAAAAATAGCTGCTTCTCATGAATGAGAGAGAGAGAGAGAGAGAGAGAGAGAGAGAGAATGGTGTGTGTGTGTGTGTGTGTGTGTGTGTGTGTGTGTGTGTTGTTACAGAGAAGGGGAGCATACGCGCTGGGAGAGATAGAATGAGAGAACGAGGGGGATATGGGGAGAGCAAGAGTGGGATCGCATGAAAGCCACTGGAACAGGGTAGGGTAGGGAAGAGACGGAAGAGACAGGGGAGATACGCCAATAGCGTAAGACTGAGATATAATTTTCAGTTAGGTCGTTGTTACTAGATACCGTCGAAGATATCGTCGTTGTAATTCCATTATTAATCATCTTCCGACACGTTTCGCAAGCTTATCGAACATAACGCGGCGGGACATCATCATTCTCCGCCTCAACATTAGGAGAAAGTACCTACCTACGCTAGCGCTTTGTCGTAGCTTGGAAACGTGGAAACGTTTACACACACCGTCGAAATATCAGTCATCGTTGCACGTTCACATTGATGTTGAGAAAGACCCGGTGATATAGACCTATACTATATAGGATCGATAGCTGCTAAATCGACTACGAGTCCGCCTCGCGGAGATAGAGTAGCGCATAGTAATAAGGGAAAAATGTCCAAGGTATCAAAGTTATCGTGCCACGCGGGTTACTCCAGCCCGATCTTTCACGATGTGTGTGTGTGTGTGTGTGTGTGTGTGTGTGTGTGTGTGTGTGTGTGTGTGTGTGTCATAGAAATTCGACGTAAGCGACTTTCGCCGGCAGATGCGCGATAATATCGCAGCGGGTTGGCAATTTCGCGCGAGTCCCAAAGAGAGCCCGGGCTGGCGTCGCGTCCAGTCCAGGCTTCTCCCAGGCTTCTTGCCTCGCTTTTTGCGCGGATACGCTGACAAAGGGAATCAGGGGAACGATCCCGAGGGCTCCCCCTCGCGATTACGCCAATGAGTCGACCCAGCGAGGCAGCACGGACGGACAGTCGGCTGCGCGCTGTTGCCAAGCGGAAACCACAAACCGGCGGCATTTTCTTCTTCCACGAAGAAGACACGGACAGACAACGCGTTCCGCTCGCCTACCGTGTTACCTCGTACACGGTAGGAAGAGACGTCGGGCGGAAGGGGTGGCACGGGGGGGAGAAGGGGGGGGGGGAGGGGAGTAGTGAACCCCCGGGATCGAAATACAATCGGCCAGAAGATATGAAGAATGAGACGGAGGATCGCCAACGCGCAATAAGACAAGCACGTAGACGACCCAGACGAGCCAGACACGCAAATAAGAGTACACGATCTGAGGCAATACGGAATTTGTGCGAGAGACATTTTCGTCGTTGTTTGCGAACGAAGACGTTATCTCCGCTGCAACGCAATCGGCGCCCTCGGCGATGTGATCAACGACAACCCGTTTACGACGTAAACGTTGTCTGAAATAATAGCCCGCTGATCCTGACAAATAGACAGATGAAAAAAATACGCTTATTGCACGCTTCATTATCGCCAGGGCAAACGACGAGCGATAATAATGATAATTATTATCAGCGATAATTATGCATCGCCTCTTTCCACTTGCTAGCATTCTTAATCCTGTACAATGTATGTGCGATGTCTTTTCATCTCGATGCGTCACAAGCAGATTTAAAAAATTCTAGTTACTCCCGCTATCAAAATTTAATATAAATGACTCACTTTTCATTTTCAAGGACTGAAGTATTTATTTTACACTTTTTACACTTTTTACTTTCACTTTTAAAAAAGTGAGAGTATAATATCATAATAATAATAATAATAATAATAATAATAATAATAATAATAATAATGATGATGATGATGACGATGATGATGATGATGATTCTATTGATATGCAATAATGTTAAAAAAAATTGATACAGTAATAAAATTATAAAAACAAAACGAGTTGCACAATCAAAAAGCGAGATATCAGCAAAGTTGCTTGAGAATCTAAACCTGAATTTACAAATAACGAAGAAGAGAAATGGAAAATAAAACATATTATAAAGTGTGTTGTTATGAAGTAAATATAAAATAATAAAAGCTAATAAAGCTGAATGCAGGCAGACTAAATAATAACAATATCCATAATAAATAATAATAACAATAGAAACTAAGCTGAAACTCATTATAAAACATATAGGAAGTAAAGTAAATATAAGATAAGAAATTAAATAATACTAATAAAGCAAAAATAAAAAGTATATTAAACAAATTAAATTAAAAACAAGACGTAATAAGTAAGTAAAATAAATAAATAAAGATAAATAAACAAGAAGACACACACACACACACACACACACACACACACACACACACACACACACACATACATATGTGAAATTAATAAATAGAGACATTGTGAAACAGCAGACTTAAATGTAGAGAAGGAAGAAGAGGAATGACGAAGGGTAGGGAGTTAAAGTGTTTTATTGCACAGGAAAAAACAATCTGAAACCTGATTGAGCTGATGTATAGAGTAAAGATTGAAATCCTGTGTCCCATGAGTTCAGCTTACTATTTAAGCATATATTTTTAAAGACTTATTCTTTTTTCGCATTGACTCGAATATTAACGAAACATTTCGCATTTCTACGTAATAAAGAGAGATTTCGATCACGTGGCAAGTACACGTGTGGGCGAGTGTTGAATGTGTCGTACGAATTGATTAAAACGTACAATTGATTAAATTATGTCGCATGCATAAAATTAAGCCGACATGTTTTGCTGACGGTTAAATAATAAACGTATAAATTTAATCGAGCATAGATATAGAGCCGGAATTGAAGGTTAGAAAGAAAGACGATTGAAAGTTCTCGCGGCGTGTTTTTAGACCGACAAGGGATACCAAAGGCACGATGTACAATAGAAAAAATAACGGATTAACTGGTGCGAGTGATCAAATTAGGTTTAACGATTGTCGGAGCGAACACCCGCCGCTTGCGCATTTCCGCGCAGGAACTAACGCACGCGAAATGCACGTAAAATTTTGTAGGAAGTGATTAGAATTTCAGCCGCGTAAAACCGCTACTAGACTTCCTCGTACACCCGAGTTTTCTACACGGACACGAACGAGGACATATATTACGAGGGACACGCTATATATGTCGGATTCATAATGAATTATTCCTGCGATACCGAATACATTGTGAAAAAATACAGCGGGGCCGCGTGTACTTTCGACTGTTGTCGAAAGAAGTGTGAATATTACGTGCGAAGCACGGAAATGCGATTAAATTTAAACCGGGGAATAATTGTTACTCCGCTGAAAAAAATATAACAGCGTTATGGTCCTGTTACAATAATAATAAAAATATCGAATAAATAGTAGGTTAGAGGGTAATGGTTGGGAAAGCACGAGATGCAATTTTAATAAAAATTCGTGATGCTATTTAACCCGCTATTATAAACATACAGCATTGTACAATATCGAATATCGCTTTTTATTAATAAAAATTTAAAGGAATTTAGACCAGAAGAAAACATTTTTACTGGCAAATCTAAAAACTTGACCAGATACAGATCTGAAACTAACTTTGTTATACCATCAAAATTATGTGGAACGCTTAAACATAATAATAATAATACTTCAAAAATTTTTAACCTCTCAGCAACCAATTTGAACATCATACATGACAATTTTGATAAAATTAGTTTCAAATATGTATTTGTCCAAATTTTTAAATTTGCTAGCAAAAGTGTTTTTTTCGTGTAGAACAGGCAAGATGTAAGATATCACACCGAGAAAAAACAAAATAGTTCTGGCAACTATATTTATGACAATTATGAAATTTAAATATACTACAACTAGTTTTCAAAATATAAAAGTAATATTGAATAATAAAAACATAGTCACGGTACAATATATATAAAAAATATAAATTATCAATTAATAGTGAAGTAGCGACTCAACTGTAATTACATAGTTATATAGACTTTATATAAATAAAATATGACCTTACATTTTTCTAGTTTAGACAAATATATATATATATATATACTTTTGTGAAGTAAGCATAATGTAACAATATTATTAAGTATAAAAAATACTAACAACAATGGTATACAATACATTAATTTATCTGATTTACTAATATTTACTATATTTTCTTGGTTCATATAACCTGTTGATTATCCTTATATATCATTTTATTAAACATAGGCGCTACTCGGATACAAATTTCTGGTTGCTGGTACGACTTTTTTCTCCGAACGGCAGTGATATACAACGGTTTTCAAATTCGTATTTCGCGGATCTCTCACGATCTCGCGCTTTTACATAATCATAATTTTACCCGTTTACGAAATACGTGATTTGATTGTTAGAATGCCTCAGAGTGAAAAGAAGAGTCACGGCGGAAAAAGCTTCGGAAATCACCGGCCGGACATGGAGTGAAATAACAAAGAAACGACGCCGCGCAGCGGGATATGATGCGCAACGGCAACATAAAATAGCACGAGAATGCGCGGAAGACAATGTGAAATTGCGCAAAAATGCGCGGTGGAATGGAAACCGAAATTATGGCACCCGGCCGTGCCTTCCGATTTGAAGCGGCAATACTTAACGTATCGCGGACAGGCGCGATGGGCGTAACGTCGCCTCCTCGCAAAATTAACGTCACATAAATTCCGAGCTTCGCAAAAATGTCCAGCATTGAATAGAGTTACGTAGTAACGTAACAACATTGACAGAAAGACAGGGCGTGCCTTTACAGCCCGCGGGGAAACACGGAAATACATCGCATAGATCCGGGTGTGTTCCTGAGAGAAACACGGTTCCTCTCCTCCACATAAATTTCTGGCTGCGTGTAGAGAGAGAGAGACGTAACCAATCAGAAAGTTCCTTCCACATTCCCAATTCGATCGCGTGATGGTGTTAAACGCGTAAACATATGTCCTGTCTTTTCCTCTCCCGCGGACAATATGGCAGGAAGTTTCGCAAAAAATGACAATGGAGAGCCAACCTTTTTCCGGCAGATGCGTGCCGCATGCGTAATTAACGTCGATGTAACAACTAACTGGTTGTCGCTCGATTGTCGGATCATCGTCAGATCGATGCGTCTTTCGTGCCAAACTAAGCAACGGGGATTTTCCCGAGTGACGATATGACGTAAAATAGCGTGACGGTTCGATCGTGAAAAAAAGGAATTTTGATTAAGAATCGCTGAATCGCAATTGTTAATTAATGCGATAGAGGAACAATGGCCTCGACGTATTTCTGATGTACGTTATCGTCGCACGTCCGCCGCGGACGATAATCGAATTTCTGGCAATTCTAAGAAGGAAAAAAATGGAGGAAGGGCACCAATGACCAACGAGCCCTCATACCGTCGTCGTCCCTATCTCTCACGCACGGCGGTCTGGAATTTCCTCTGGAGATTAGATCACATGCGAAATTGCACACCGCAAAACTAGCGATACAAGACGTATTTATACAAAACGAACGCACGAAACTGGAACGCCATCGTCGCGGCTCTCGACGAGCATAGATAAAACCGCTAACGCTGCTCACGATTACAATTACAGTTAGATGGGCTGGATTTACATTTCGCGTCTTGAATTTTCACGAAGGATCGTTCGGCGCTTTGTTTACGCTCTTGAAAACACGATCGCAAAGTTTAACGTTCAAGGCAAAATCTCAAGGCAAAATAAACAAAATGACAAATTAGCGGAAAAATTCAGATTATTATTATTATTATAACGGAGGAGTGAGTCGTCGGACCTGATCTTTTTGTTTTTCTTCGAGAAACCGCGCGGATCCCCCTCCTGACGTAAAAATGACGCAAAACTCTCGACAACGCGGCTTCGCGCAACTTTGCAGCGAATGATTTTCGACAAATTCCTGATGGGTGGGAAAAAGTAACGTGATGGAGGCCGATTCCTCCCGCCGATGACCTCGAAGCCAATCGGCAATTTTACGATGGCTTGGATTCTGGCGTTCGCGTTCGCGTTCGCGAGAGAGAGAGAGAGAGAGAGAGAGAGAGAGAGAGAGAACGCGTAGTTGCCAGGTCTTCCAAGCTATGGACCATCCAAATAACGCTCCTCCGAAGCCCTCCAGTCCTCTCTCTCCTCTCCTCTCCTCACCACTCCTCTCCTCTCCTCTCCACTCCTCTCCTCTCCTCTCCTCTCCTCTCCTCTCCTCTCTCTCTCTCTCTCTCTCTCTCTCTCTCTCTCTCTCTCTCTCGCTCACTCGCTCGCTCGCGGGCGACCTTAAGGCAACGCGAGCGATATGAGCATATCTCTTTAAAGCGCCAGCCGGCGACGCGGCAGTGGTGCTCACGATCGATATCTCGCGAGTCGCGTCGAATATGCGAATAACAATCCACGTTGCACGGAGGTGCACGGACCATACCCCGCGACCATACCGTCGATGCGTAATCTACATAGACAATGCGTAATCTAGCCCATACATCGCGCGTAATGGCCGCACTCTCTCCGCTTTTCCCTCGCTTCTAGAAAACAAAGGCGAAACAAAGAATCCAAGAGATCATGCTCGATTTCACGCGGGATTTTTCGAATCTGATCTGGTACAGCCTACGACGGGGAAACAGATCTCGCGTGCAATCGGCGGTGGAGTGTCATCGCGTGTACACGTCGACAACGCAACGTCGACGCGTCCGATTTCCGGCGTCGCGACGCTTTCGAGTCGATTAATAGCGAGGTATTACAGAGGCGAATTTATTACGTAGAAAAGAAGCGTAAGAAGAGACTCTATCCGTCCGTCCGGCCGACGGAGATCGAGCCAGGTACTCCTCGGCTCCGATCAGGTGTGTTGGCTAAAACCTGTTGGCTCGCCTTCCTCCTTCCCTTTGCGAGGGAGACAGGTGGTTAGAGGAGGGCCCAGCAGCTTTCGAGGAGGCTACCCCGACGTGGAGAAGAACGAAAACGGGCGTGCAGAGCGCGCGCGGGGGAGGAGGGCGATCGAAGGAAAATATCGCCGGTCAGATCTCGTTGAAGCGGGGAGGGGGGGGGGGGCGATTTTTCCGGTCCGAATGCCGTGGCCACTCCATAAATCCTCGGAACGGTGGAGACGCTGCAAGGCGGGGGAGAAGGGGGACGGGGGGGGGAGGGGGGCGAGCGGCTTTACGAGCGGGGAAACGCGCGCGGCGAACAAAGGCTTGGCGAACGCGCGCGCGTAACGGAGCGCATTCGAGATGCGCGCGGAAAGATTTGCGAAACGCGGAATAAGCGGCCCCATTATCGCGAGCGGGCACGGATGAGTCACGGCTTCATAACCGGAGTCTTAAGCTCCACTTTTGCGACTAGATTCCCGTGGCCCCTTCATCGCACCCCGCCCATCTGTACCCCGCGAGTTCGTCACAATCACGGGGAAGGGGGATGAATGACGCCAAAGGGAAGTCGAGAAGATTTTCGATGCTTTGTCCATCCCCCCCAAAAAAAAAGAAAAAAAAGAAAAAAGAAAAAAAAAGAAGAGATTTCGATAACAGTATTACCCAAACGAACCGAAATGCAATGATCTGATTTTTCCTTATTTCTACACTTTTTATCGAAACTGTATGTCAAACTACGTAAAGTTATGAGGAAATAGATAATATTATTAACGTGAGCATTCAACAAAATTTCTTTGATCTTTCGTCTTGAATCTAGAAAGAATCTAGAAAGAAAAAAATAAGTATATAGACATGGATCTCTCTTTCTGCTATTTATTTATTCGTTTGAATTTGATCTGAAAAAGGGAACAGCAGCGTATTTGTACAAATTGGAAACATTTTTAACGTAATGCAATTTTTAAGTAACGCTATTAATAAAAAGTAAAGTTGAAATTATTATATATTATATTATTCATTAATAAATATTAATATTATTATAATATTAATATTATAATATATTATAGTTATTGAGTAATAATTAATTATATTTCTATTTATTTTATTACACAAAATAAGTAAAATGAAAGCAGAAGTATCATCAGGTGCCTCATGACTCTAGTCTAAATGAGTTGCTCCAACTCACTATATTATCTCGTGCTTTTCCATATCTCACAATTTTAATTCGATGCTCCGTCCGACTATATGTCAATAATAGATATTTTATTAAAAACGTTTCCCTCGAATATTGGCTGACATCTCTATTTTAAGTAATGTTGTTAGACGTAGATCAGAAAGTCCAGACAATAATTCGCGATAAAAGAAAAACGAAAAAAAAAAATATATATATATATATATATATATATATATATATATATATATATATAAATGTTGATAAGAGCAGAAGCAAGGCTACTCTCTGTAAAGTTTCGGCGAATACTTTGAGAGAGAATCAGCCGAAAGGGACACGGAGAGAACGTCGATTCCTGACGCGACACGTGCATACGTTTAACGATCGATTAACGAAGGTTCCGCTGTGCGATTCGACTGGCAACGAAATATATGGAGAAGGGAGAAATGCGCGATTACGTCTATTTTCACGTAACACGCGCGCGGAGATATCCTACGTGGTCGCGAAAAATATCGCCCCGGATGCACGCATGCGCAGGTCAGCGGTTAGCGTTCGCGCGACGGTAAGATCCTAAGTGCACTGACCCCTTGGCCGCCATGCGAAAGGCGGCTGTGTAGGAAAGTGATAGTTACGAATACGCGCGTCCGATTGTAATACGCTCGTCGCTTTATTGCTTCCCCTTGAAGCCGCGATATCGGCTTCCGCCTGTTCGATATTGGCACATTCAGGCTCGGCAGCTGTCCTTTATGCAATGCCTCCAGCGACTCGCCGATACGACGTTCTCCTTCGCGCGCGAAAGGATCTATTCTCCTTTTCTTCCCTCTATTTACTTCACGGAAATCGACGATAACGCGGACGTGCGTGCGCGAGTGCGCGGAATGATTACATCTCTTGCCTCCGGCGACTCGATCTTGCGTGGGCACCGTGACACATATGCGATCTCACTTATCTACAATAGGCGCGAGGAGCTATTGTAAAAAAAAAAGCGTACTTCGAAATAATCTTATAATTCATCATACGTAATATCACATAATCACATTTATAAACGTGATATCTAATTAAATAATAAAATTAAATCGACGACATTTAATTACATTTCTTTTTACTTACAAACTATGTCGGCTCGAGGGAGAGCAAAAAAAATATCTCGTACCTTGTGTTTAATTAATATAACAGGGATTATAACTTCTTGTGTGCAGCAAACGTGGTCGCAAATGAGCTAAAGAGATAAGTCAATTCACAGTTTCCGGTGCCGCCGCCAGAGGGCGGCACGTACCGCGTGCTCGGCCTCACGACAGGGATCGAAAAGGCGCTGCGAGCACCACCGGTCGACGTGTTGCGGAACACGCGGCTTAAATTCGGAAATAGCTAATTTCTTCTTTTCCAGCGACGACCGGTCGAGATGGCGAGTGCGGCCGCGTCGCGGCCGCGAGGCAACGCGAATCGAGCGATCCTCAGATACTCACGTGTCCTCCCTCGCATTGCTCGACCGACGTCATGTTCGAACCTCCTCGACCGCCAACGGTCGTCAAGGCGCGGGAGCGGGCGCCGTTGTATCGCCACAGGAGATTCACGGCGGACGTACGCAGCAACGACACACCCACTTACGCGGCACCACGGCGTCGCGACGCCGTCCGTCGGCGCGCGTCGGCGACGTCCACGACCGTTTTTCCTCCCTCGTCGACGAAGGAGCCACGCTCGACCGCGCAAACGAGCCTGTCAATCGCGGGACCGCCGCATGGCATGGCGACCGCGGGCGCAACTCGGCTCTTACGGCGCTTTAAACCCCTACGTCACCGTTCCGGCCGGCGTGACCATTGGCCGCGGCGGCGGCCGCCGGCCAATCGGACGCGAGCTCGCGGGATCGCGCGGGAAGGCAAAGTGCTCGGCTACCGCCGCGCGCCGAAGGACAGGACCGCGAATAGCAAGACGCGCTTCTTCAACCGGTCGTTCGTTAACATCGCAGCACCGACGCTCAAAATAAAGACGAATTTCGACGAATTTCGGTCGTTTCTATATCGAGATGTCGCGATATCCGACGTAATTTGTCTCATTCTATCTAATAATGTCCACTATCCAACTATATAGTTTTTTAGTTGAAGAAATAACAGGTTGAAATAACTTGAAATAACAGGAAATTTAAATGTTTACTTTTCCATTCGGTTAATTCAATATCGCGAATCAACATACGCTGCAGAGCAAAGGATGATTCTTAAGGTGCCTCTTCATGCTGACGTTTAACGCGCATTTTTAGCGTCAAAATATATCACGTGATCAAAAGTGACCATTCAAACTTCACGATTCTGCGTCAGCTTTAATCACGTGATCTATTTTGTTACTAAAAATGAGCATCGGGCATAAATTAATATCCTTGGTATTTTTGGTATTCATAAAATAAATTCATATTGACGCTCGACGCTCCTTTTTAACATCAAAATAGAATTATGTGATAAAAATGGATGCAGAATAGTAGAATTTGAATGATCATGGTTTTGATTACGTGATCTATTTTAACAAATGAAATGAAAATAAATGTCGAGTATGTCGGTATGAAAAGGCTCCTTTGAAGTCGTTTGAACGTCAATCCATTACGTCAATAATGGTCAATAATTATTCAACTAAGAATAAAATGAAGTCGCAACGGCGCGGATGACTTCTATTTCGGAATATCATGTAACTTTCGTCAACGAGATTTCAATTTTACACGAATTTTATTTGAAATAATAACGTACCGTTCAAACGCAACGCTATGCGTCATGGCGGTTGGAGCGCTTAAAGGGAATGAATTTAAACGGGAAGAAGAATAAATATCGTGATCGATATCTTCGCGATGTTCTCTGTTCCGTGCTTCCGTGAGCCTGTTTATCCTTTCGAAATCACCGATCGTCGCGCCTGCGATCTCTCGAAATGGAAAATCTGTGATCGTGAATGTGAAAAAAAGGGCGATCGCGATCTTGACTTGCGTTTTGCGTCAAGTGAATCCGGAGTGAAGTTAGTAGCAACGCGTGCCGTCAAGATGGCGGCACCAAGCGCCGTATATACGCGTCTCTGATACGCGTGCGTTTATTTGCGTGTCGCGCGATGCGAGCGAGGCGGAGCGGCTCGTGAATATTCGCATATATATCGCTTTCGAGGGCGCGTTTCGGGCCGGATTTTCCGCAACATCGACAAATGAGACGCGGCGAGCGAGGCGAGGTCTGCGACAAGTGCTTGCCGAGAGCGCGATCAAACGATGAACTATCTCAACAGTATAGCAGGCGGCACGACGACTACCGACTCGGGCCTGCAGCTGAACAATGTCGAGATTCTCTACACGAAGGTGCAGAGGATTTACATCAAGCCGCAGCATAAAGAGGAACGCCAACGGGATCTCAGAGTCAACGTCGAGATTCACGCTGGCATCAGTCCAGTCTGCCGCAAGGTAACTTTCTGAGTCCTCCCCTCAGGACTGGATGACTTTGATATATACAAACTTTAGCTGTGTTCTCTTTTTTTATTCTATATCTATATTTGAAATGTCATTGGGGCAATTTTTTTTTCAATTATCCCAGTATTTTTTGCTGGATAAAAATGTTTCTGATATGCTTTCCTTTTCAGAGTTTATGTGTTATGCTGGCTGACGATGACGATCCATGTTTTCTCTATTCTTTATTTATTACTGAAGATGATTTTAAAGTGTTAAAAGCGCAGCAAGGTCTGCTGGTTGATTTTGATAACTTTGCTACTCAATTAATATGTTTGTTGGAGCAATGTCACATTCCAGGAATAAGTCAGTTGTCAAAGACTCCACCAAAGTTTCTTCTGTTGTTAGCAGAAGAGACTGGAGATTGGAATTTCAAGCTTGTGGAAACAAATAATTTCAAACATCTCTGCCACTTGAGTTTAAACATATCACCCGCAAGTGATTCAGATTTGAAAACACACATGGCAATGAAGATTAAGCAGTTGAAAGAAAATCTTTCACAACAAAATAAAGATGCAGTTAGTTTGGAGACTAGATTGAACGATTTGACAAACAAGCTGGAAACAAAAACAAAAGAATTGGAACAGATGGAGCAAAAATACCTAACTGAAAAAAATCAGATACAATTTAATTCATCACAGCAAATAAATATAGAAAAAGACAGGTATATTTTTAAGATATATTATAAATTAATATTGATTTTACACACATACCACACATACACAGTACACGAAAATCTTAATGTTGTCAGATTTTATTTTTATTTAAATCTTATGATTTAAATTAATAAATATTTATGTATTAACATCTTTTAGATTGGCACAAGCGCGACTGGAATGGCAACGACAGAGTGAAAAAGAGAAAATGGAAGTTGAACAGAGGCATGCTGAAACTGTGAAACAATTACACACAGAACTTGCCGAGTTACGAACACAAAACATGACATATAAAGATAAACAATCTTTTTTAGAAGCTACAAATATGGAGCAAGTGAAACAATTGCAGAATCTCGAGAAAGAACTTAATATTGCCGAACGAGATTTGGCACTACTTAAGAAGCAAAATTCAAAATTGGATGTGGATTATCATGATAAAGATAAAACAGTTAATAGTTTACGTACAAAAGTAGCTGTACTTGAACAAGAATTAAAAGACAAAACAGTGATTATTAACAAACACCTCGAAATGCTTAAATCAGGTAAAGAACAAAAACAACATTTGGAAGATCTTTTAACTGAAAGAGACAGTCAGTTGCAACGCAAACAAAACTCTTTGAGGAGTCTAAGCGACGAACTAGTAAAAGCCAATGAAATCTTAACTAAGTTACAAAACGAACTCGCCTCAACCAAATCCAAGTTGAAATTAAGAACGAGCATAGCACTCGAACAAGAAAGATTGTTAGATTCCAAACAGAAAGAAGTTGGCCAATTAGAAATCAAAATGGAGGGTCTTGTCAAAGATGCGAAAGATGCAAAGAGTGAAGTGGATAATTTAAAAGAACAGATAAAAACTTTGCAACAACAATTGGAGGAAAAAGAAAAGATCATAAAGAATAATGATAACGGTAAGACCGTTTTATTATCTTGGTCGATAAAAATGTGTACGATAGAAAATCAATACATTTTATCTTTTATCTTTCTTTTACAGTAATTAGCTGGCTGAATCGAAGATTGGCAGACAATCAGTCACAAAGCGCTATTACACCAGCTCCAGTTACGATTTCATCCTCCGTTCCGCTAACGTTACCTAGAACAAATAAATTATTTCCTAACCGATATGAAACACGCACGCCCGCGCCCAGCACGACACAGCCCAGCACGTTATCGGGATTACCGATGAAGAATCCAATCGTGCAAAATCCAAACATTAACCAGACCACTCGTACGACAGCACGATCGATGGGTGTCGGTGTAACGGAAAGTTCAGTGGGATTAACCACTTTTAACAAGAGCCCCTTGATCTCGAGCACTAGCACGCCTATGGACCGTTTCAATTCGTTTAATAAAATATCAGGAAATCCACCAGCTTCAACATCGGCACCAGCTATAATAGAAAATAACAATGGTCCAGCTGTGATCTCGAATGGTACAAAAACGAAAACTGCAAATGTTGGCTTGCAGGGTGGATTGAGACGAGCAGGATTATCCGACAAACCCATTTTACCTTCGGCATATTTTCCCAAGACCTTGCATTAATCCTGCATAAAATGCACGGAAGGAATTATCAATGTAAAAATTGGTGAGTTGAACTCATGTCACAGTACTTTAAGAATCAAAACGTAGGAACGACAAAACTGTAATATCATTACAAGCGTGATATTTCAAGTTTGCCGTCTCGGAGGTAGTACAAATACTTGTAAGAATGATTAGTATTATTTACAAGACATTTTTTATAAAAAAAAATTCCAAACTATTTTTAATCCTACACATTGGCATCTTTTTGATTGGCACAAAATTGATATTAGGCTTGTCAATTTCTAAATGGTGTATCAATGTAGGATAATATTAACATAATTATATGTATATATTATATGCTAACACACTCCGATCTCGTTTGCTATGACATACAATGCGTATATCGATAAGAAAATTTTGTTAATCATTACAATTCATTTTTATATTGGCTCTAATTCACGTCAACATTATTAATATAATCTTTATAATAATTAGTATAATCTTATATAAGAAAGTCTATTTTTAATATGAATTATTTGACAAAGTATTCTCCCTTGACATTGATATTTATATTTGAGGCATAATATATGCATATACATATAAATCAAAAAAATTGAGAGAAATTTATAATATTAATTATTAAAATAGTTTTTTCAATAATTCCAAATTTAAGTATATTCTTTTAAAACAATTACAATCTTTAAAAACCTAAACAAATATCACAAAAATAAACATTTCTTAACTAGCAAATTCAAAACAGAGTAATTATAAAATCAACATGACATATTTTCATATCTTCGTATTATCTTATCATGATCATGATTTAACATTTTACTATTCACTACTGACAATTAAGCTTTTCATTGTTAGATTCGTAATTACTTTTATATTTAAAGCATATTAATCACATAGGTACCTGGAAAATAATTTTAACTTTGTGGATTTTATATAAGCTGTATAAATATTTTTATATATAAGTGAAAATTGTAATGAAATATATATAAAGAGCTCTCTAATTTTACGACTTATGATCATAAAAGATCACAAGGCCATTTGACAAGAGTAATAGAATGTGCCTTATATGTCACAGAATAGATTAGAAAATTCTATTGTATTTATATACATACATACATATACATATATATGATTTATTATACAACTATTATATAGAAATCATATTGAAGAGAAATTGTTCGTTAATTGCAATATTGTATAAAAAGTTCTTAGATATCTTTTTAGACCATGTGCCACGAGGTACAGAGACATGTCAAGTATAAATTCAATCTTATAAAGCATGTCAATTTATTAAATTACATAAATAGAGCAACAGTATTAAATATAATAAATATAGCGATAGATGGTAAATAAATGATTTCATATATTTTACTACTTTTGTACATAGAATTATAATAAACGTCTCTATTATATAATACGTGTTTTTGCGTATTTATATGGAAAGCTGTGTATGTCAGTCTCGTAATGTACAAATGTTTTTTTTTTTTAAATTACATCAAAATATCAGATTGTAGTAGTATATTATTCGGAGAACTGACAGAAATTATGTTACACTTCCCTATACTTTTATGCACATTATACAGATATTTACACGAGAAAATCAGATATGAGATTCGTAATTTTCGAGGACTGCCGTAAAATTAAAATGCAAATTTCACAAAGAATACTGTAGAAGTATTAAAAGATTGTTAATGTTAACGAAACAATGGTACATATTAATTCGTATCAAACGGAGGCGATTCACTGCTGTTCGGCAGATCTGTACATCCCATATCTAAAAGAGGCATGTCCATCCGTTTACGTCTGCGTTCACATTTGGGGCACGGTTTACTGGCATTTAAACAATCCGCGTGAAATACGGCGTTGCATGCTCCACACTGGAAATAAAACGCTCGTCGTAAAATTAGGCTCACATTAAACGGAAAGGGAAATAGACAAAGACAAAGAAAATGCGCTGCTTACCCGAAATGTAGACTCCATGTCAAAAGGATAAATGACTTTCGTATCGTTACATACTTCGCATATAAAACCCTTCTGACTGCAGAGCCAACAATTTATTACATGATTCCTTGCAAATTCAACGACTTTTTGAAGTTGCTGCGCGAGGATGCCATTGGGGATATCGAGGAGGTCGGTAATGGAATATTGGTGAACGTGTTCGTACAGGTAGTCCCTCGGGGCGACCTTTTTCTGCAGCGATTCGATAATGGGTTCGCGACACGTGAACAAATACGCTCTCAGCAAGTTCAATTGGATCCGCAAGGATTGCAATTGCGCCATAGTGTCTACGGCCATGTAAATCCGCGGGTTCAAGATCTTCAGGTCCATCAGAGCGGGCTTGCCTTCCAGATACGAAGCGGCTTTTCGGCTAATGGGATATTGCTTCAAGTCCCAGTTGTGAATCATACGCGACGGTATGAGATACTGCCCCTCGGCCATGCACTTTAAACAATAATAATTGCCCGAGTATGCGCAGACGTGCGCCTTGGAGAAGGTCATCCCGATCGCGTAACCGCAATCGAAACAACTATAATTTTGTATGTCCAAACCTTTTTCCCTCGGGATGTTACCTAATTGCTCGTCGAAATTTATCACAGCCTGGAAAACAGAAATCCACGAATTATAATCGTCGAATCGTTGAACAAATCGAGCGAAATCGCATAAGATGAAATTTCAAAAATATTTATCAGCATTACCTTCGGTTCAGGCTGAGCCTTGGATTCCTCCTCAACGGTCTCTCTCTTCGGATATCTCTTCAGGAATTCTTGCAGATCCGACACCGAGCTACTCCCAGCGATCTGATAACTCTGGATGAGGGCGTCGTACGTAGGACCATCGCCGGGTGTGCGAGGTGCATCCGCGCCTGATCCGTGAGATATCACAGAAGGTGAAGTCAAAGAAGACTGGCAGTCTTCGAACGAGGTTGACCATCCTAACTTTCCTATTAATGAATTGCCGACTGTGGTGGCCGCGGTGGTATCATTAACGACTTCGTTGTCTCTCGGAACATCTCGCAACAACGGATCCTCCGTATCAACGGCGAATACGTTATCCGTATTCTTATTTTCCGCATTGCCATTTGACATTTGTCGTATCTCATCCTCTTCTCGGTTCTTCATCGTATCGTCTTCTTGCGCGCCGCTCGCTACGGCACTCGCCGCAGAATTGTTGTGCAACTGTTGGATAACGTCGTTGGATCGTTGTTCTTTAGCCAAAATGATTTTCAGCGCCTCGTCTTCCGTGATGGAGGTCACGTTATTAAAGACGGACTGCGTGGAGGTGAAGGATCCTATTCCAATGGAGCTGCCAATGGAACTCGCGGTCTCGACTTCGTCGAAGTTATCGGCGGGCTCGCTGTTTATCGTCTTGGCGATATCCACAGCGCTGAATATGGGACAGGACTTCATCGGCGGGGACCATATACCGGCTATGAGCAGAGGGGTGGACGACCAGAAGTTTAAAAGGCTGCTGTTGCAAGCTAACTCGAATCGCACGTAATCCAAATTTTCGATCAATCTCTGGGCGACCTCGACGAGATCGACATCCCTGATGTAGGCCGACCGATTGTAATACGGCTTCAGGGCCGAATTTTCCCTCCTTATGGCGCAAAAGTAGCTAGCTAACAGACCCTCGTTCAGGGCCAGTCGTATCCACGCTCGGCAATATCCGACTTCTGTGGTGACTTGGCTTAACGCCTGGATCTGATCTATGATTTGACGATGCGAGAATACCAACAGCGGGCCCCAGAAGCTTGGCTGCGGCATGGCATCGAAGTCGGGGCCACTGAGAGCCTCCGTCACCCGATTCAACAGACTGTCCTTCAAGCCGTGCAGAAATATAGCCTCCAGGATGGAGCACAGGGTCATGCTCTCGTCGCAGTTGCCGACAACGCCGTCGTCGGCGACCCCCGGCGCGCTCTGCATCTCCATGACGCTCGTGTTGAGCTGTTTCTGCAGGGAGTCCCGGACCAGCAGGTTCCTCTTGTTGCCCACGATCGACATCTTCAGCAGCGAGTTCATCTTGCGCGCTATCAGCAAGGTGGTACGTCACAGGGAAACCGTCACGTCTTCCGCCACGGTCTCGTCGCTGAAGCATCTTCGCGGTCGCTGCGATGCCGAAGGGTCGCAGAGGATCAACCGGAGTCGAGGCCGCGCCTCCGGAGATGTCCTCGTGGCCGTGGCCGTGTGACCAAGTGTGCCGCGTCCTGCAAAACGGCGAATGCAAAAACGTCGTATAGATTACGTTCGGGGCGCGCGGGCGTCACGACGGTACTGACAAAGGAACAAGGAAGTGGCTGCGACGCGAGAGAATGAAGTCATCGTATCGCCGCCGGGGCCGATAGCGCGCGGCGATATTGCGCGCGTGGAAACTCGCACCCGCCGGAGTGTGCGTTATCGTTCGAGCGCCGTGTCCGTGAAGTAGGTTAGGTCCCTGGCGAGCAAAAACATTCGTGACGCGAGCAGCCAGAAGACTCCAAGATCGCCGCCTCCCCCCCCCCCTCTCTCTCTCTCTCTCTCTCTCTCTCTCTCTTATTTTATCAGCGGTCTCTACGTCGGTCACGACGTCGCCTCTCTGGATTCGGGGATCTCGCGAGTTCCCAACGCAGTAGATTTCTGCAACGTCATCGATCGCCCGATCTGCCCCGATCGTCGTCGATGCGTCGAAGCGTCACACCACGCTACGCTACGCTACGCCGAAACTCCGTCGTCGTCCATCGCCGTCGACCAGCTGTTCGCGTACTACGCGTCGGGCGATCGCGCCTGGCCGCCGTCGCCGTCGCCGCCGCCGCCGCCGCCGCCGCCGCCGCCGTCGTCGCGCCGCTCAGGCTCGTTTGTAGGACGAATTCCTTGAGAGTAGTACGCGACCCGACGACAGGTCGCGCTGCCTCATTCCCGTCGTTGTTTGCCACGCGCGGGACACGGCGTCGGGCCGCATTCGCGCGGCTAGGTGGAATTTCGCTCGGCGGAGGTGCACCGACCAGGTGCGCCCCCATATCTCTCACCGCACTTGTCTCATTCGCGCCCGTCGCACTTGCCCGATGCTATTTCCAGAGAAGCGAGAGCGTCCCTTCCCGCGCCTCCTCCCCCCCGCTCCCCCTCCCCCGACGCGGCTCCCGGGCTGTTCGTCCTGCTTCCGACGGGAGTAATGGAACTCTATCGAGCGACGACGGCGACGATGACTAATTATAGATTTCAGACAGAGATCGAACCTCGAGTCTTTCGGAGTCGCGTTCTTTACTTCCCATTCGTATTTGTTCCAAATAGGAACTTAACAGCAAATTACCCCGGCCACACCGGGGTTAAGGCATATACTAGTAGTAAGCGCTATTAGATACATTGAATTTATTGAAGTGTGAAAAGTACATAAACGTGTCAAGTGATTATATAGCGAATAATGAGCTTGCCGTATTATTTAGCGGAATATGTGTTAATGATTTCATCATCTAAGAAATAATATATCCCGCACAAGACAAACTTTGCAGCAATGTTGTTGCTACAATATAGTTGCAAAATCTGTATATGGAATTATACCATTGCATTTTAGATATTTCATATTTGCTTTTGTGCATTAATGCTGCTGTAGTGCAAGTAATTGAATTCGCGGAAATAAAATACCAGACATAAAATATGTAAGAATTCGCGTCGCAACTTCAACTCTCAGAGTTTGTTCAGTCGCACCTGGACATTTATCATAAAGTTTCAAAATATTTATCATATTTAAATTAAAAAAAAAAAAAAACTACGCAAACAAACTATATGCGATATAAGCAATTAATTTTAACGAATTTATATATATATATATATATATATATATATACATATATATATATATATATATATATATATATATATATATATATAAATTCAATAAAAGAAAAATTAGCAGACTCCTAAGATCAAGTTCGCCGAGTGATTACCCTCTTCATTCTCTGTTCTGTTGTTTGAAACTTAGCTGAGGATATTACATCGTATTGTTTAAAATTGTTTTCAATTTTATCTATCGCAATTGTGGAGAGCTCTTTCTTCTGGAATGCAAAGCTGACATGGCTTTAGTAACGTCATTAAAAGCGACGGTAATCGGCTGCTTCCAATTCAGCGAACTTGAATCGCGGACGGTTCGAACGGACGATGCGGGTAACACGATCTAAAATGCCACGACAGTGAGTCGTACGATACGTCAGCTCTTTCGACACTCCGTTCATTCAATCCGTTCTCCGTATATATACATGAATGATTAACGATTCGTTCCGAGTGCGCCGTACGAAAACGCCGCCGAGCAGACACCTGGGGCGAACGTAATTTTCGATCTCGTTTCCAGCTCGCGAGATCGCGAGCATGAGCTCCTCGAGAGCTCCTCATTCATTCCAGGCGCGCCGCGCCTCCACCGAAAGTCAAGCGACCGGGTATAGCGCGCGCCTGTCGTCCTTTTCTATTCTCGCTCCTATATTTAGATACGCACTTAGAGTGTGCATCTCAAATGTTGGAACAGGTATACCGTGTGTGAATGACCGAATACGCATGACGGAACGATGCGTGTTCCACGGCTTGACGGCGGCCGGAGCGCCGCGCCGCGCCAAGCCGAGCACGAGGGAGAGAAGAAGGAAAGAGAAAGTGCAATCGGGACGAACGAGCGTGAAGGAGACGGCAGATTGGACACGGGGACAACGAAGCGAATAGTCAGGAGGCAGGGACGTACGAAGTTGCTAGCCGGGAGCCTTCGCGATTGAACTTTTATATATATATATATATATATATATATCGATAAAATGTATTCGGAGGAAATGTAGGGACAACAAAAAATGTAGGGACAGTGTGAGAAATCGAGCGCTATTATCGGTGCGCGAAAAATCTACTAAACGTATGTACGTCATATTACGTCACATTAAGTAATAATTGAAAGACACAATTGTAATAAAATCGTAACGTTTCGGCTTATTTTCGAGCCATTATCGATGAAATCCAAGATAAAATCATATCAATGATACATTTCCTACATCGATCTGATATGGCTGGTCTTTATATTACAGGATTTTACCATTGGTATGATTATATCATTGGATTTTATTTAATTCTGTTGAGAATGGTTGGAAAATTAAAGTTAAAGAGTTAAAACATTCGATTTGATTTACTACAATTATGCACTTTGTTTCTTAAGTGTCGGTTCACAATAAGTATTTAATCTTTAAGTCATAAGAAATTGACCAATCATAGTCGATTATTCCTTTCATATTCGATTATAATTGATCAATTTCTTACTTCTTAAAGCTTAAATCACCTATTGTGGACCAACACTAATATGGAATAAGTATGTTTATATTTTTGCGCATCAACAACAGCTTGACTCTTGATTGCACATACATTTCTTTATTGTTTTTTTATATTTCATTTGCTGCAACGAAGATATAACTCAAAAAAATAAAGTTTTTTAGAAAATAAATTTAAATGTTTCGAATCATTAAGATTTTATAATATTTTTAAATGCATTTTTATAATATTATAATTAATTATAATGGAATAAAAATATCATTAGCTCTTCACTCAATGCATAATTATAAAAATAACTGTAAAAGATAACCCTTAAAGTTCCTGTTCACTCACCGCTATTGGCTTAGATTGTGACGTCAGAAGCGAAAAAAGAGTCAATAAAAATTCTTGCAAAATATATTTAAATAGAAATATTTTTCAATAAAACAACATTTGCGATTAATAGAATAGACTTATAAAATATCTAAAAACTAAAACCTCTTTTTATTTCGGGGAGAAATTAAATCATATTCTTTATTTCTATGTATTATTAATTTGACAGTTGTTATAGCTGTGAATTCTTAGCTTATTTCGTTTTTGGCTATGCATAATTTCAGATATATGGCTATTTATTAATTAACAAACAAAAGGAGAATTTATATATTTTACAAGTCGCTTCTATTATAAGTATTGCTTTATTAAAATATACTTCCATTTTAATATGATAAAGCAAGAATTTTTATTGTATATTTTCTTGCTTCTGATTTTATAATTCGAGATGAGTAAATAGGAACCTTAAAAGCAATCCTTTTTGAATTGTAATATTTTTGATGCAAAATTATGCGTTTTAAAGGCTTTAGAAGCTTAATCATAGTCGCTCTAGCACTAGACAATAAACATTTTAAAAATCTGTTTTTTTTTTTTTTTAAGCAAACAAAAAAATGACAATTTTTCATTTTATATTGTTATTACAGCAATATAACGAACGGAATGGGGAAGGGAATTTCAAAGGGTCGAGGGCGGACACGCTCCGGCTAGCGGCTCTCGGTGTTAAAAAGACGCGTGCGGGGGTTTTACGATTCCTTCGCGTGAACGATCGTTCGCATTTTATCGTTCCATCTTATTTACGCACGACGCGACGCGTGCACTCGAGGGCACTCCGATCGTGCCCTATCCCTTACACAGGGGGGGGAGGGGGAGGGTGCGTTCAGAAGTAACAGCCGAACGACACCACCCAGGCATCGTTTCATCCTTGTTTGACGTTCGATGAGCGACAGGAGGATGAGAACGATTACACATGATCCGATTTTTGAATCCAGCCGAGGATTTCCAAAGCGAATGACATTTCGCCCGCTTATCACCCGGCTTGCACGTATGCGATAGACTCGTCTTTATTGCGATGCGAACAAATCCGAATACGTTGTTTGCCGAAGTTCTAGCTAGCGCAGTGACAATCCGATCCGTCCGTCAACGCGAGATGTGTGAAATCGTACCGATTCTACTTACGATTTTGCTTAATCGAAGTGCTTCCAGCATTCGGTTATACTCAGAAGGAGATCTCTCGGGCTTTCTAACAGATGGTGGACTTTACTTTCGCGATTGTCAGCCGCGATTGTCCGTTGATCTACCTCCTTTCGACGGAGGCTCTTTCTAGGCTCTTTCGATAAGCTTTGCGGTTTTGTTCCTCTCGTTTAGCCGAGCGGCTTCTCTCCTCGCCTTCCCTCTGTGCGCACTTGTCCCAGAAACAATGCGGCGCTTTCTCACGGTGCGCACGGAGAATTCTTAGCGGTGTTTAGCGTTTCGCCATCGCTGTTATGTGCACACAACACCGAGCGCCACGAGGGGCACGAGTGGCACAAGTGCACACGCAGCGCATTCTACTTTCGTACGTTTCGCACGCGACAACTTGCGTATCTCAATAATATGGAGATGGGAGACGTTCGTTTTCAGTCCTCGACGAGCGAATATACGCGAATATTTCCTCCCCCTTCCTCCCATTGTCGCGCGCGAAAAAAATTGAACGGCGTGACGACGGCGTTACTCCGCGTCCCGCTGCATCCCAAATTTTTTCTTATCTAACACTACGCTCCACGTAATGTCAGATAATATCGTTATTCGTCCCTCCACGAGGTCGTTCTATAAGTCGAACGGAAAGAACATTCAAGAGGAAAATGTTGACTCCTTGCTAGCTGGAATGCTAAATGTTACAGTTAAAATGTATGTAACGTCGCTATTTTTTTGTATCTGCGTTGAAAGAAAATTGTCTGTCGTATGTAGAATTTATAGCAGCAACATCTAACAAGATCTAAAAGAAAATTTAAATTTTATAATTGAATCAGACAATCACTTTTATAAAAGGTGCACTCGAAAATGTTTTGCTAATTCAGCTAGAATTTTAAAACAGTTACAGTTAAAATATATCAGAGTGCTGGAAAATTGTCTATCGTACGTAGAATTTATAGCGGCAACATTTAACAATATATGCAAAAAAATTTAGATTTCATACCAAGTTACACAGTTATCTTTTATAACAGGTATAACTTAAAAAATGTTTTTTGCTAATCTAGGTATAATTCTAAATGTTACGATTAAAATGTATCGCTGTTTTTATATTTGTGTATTATTATTTGTATATTAGAAAATTTTATATTTGTATATTAGAAAATTCTATCACACATAAAGTAGCGACAACATTTAGTGATAATGCAAGAAAATGTAGATTGCATAAAATTTAGAGTGCATAATCCACCAAATCGTACAGTGATTTTTATTAGAAATGTGAGTGATTATTATCTGACTGAATGCCATAGAGAGACTATCTTGCTAAATTTGACAAATTGTTTAAATATAAATTCTGTCTCTATCATCTTCATTGACTAGATATAAAACATATGCGGTATTGCAGTTTTAGCTAATTTTTCATCTAACTAATTTTCGCTGTGATTGCAAAACTATTTTTTTCAATAAATAATTTTGCGGAAAAATTTAAAAACTTGATCAGATACAGGTCTGAAAAATGTGTTTAGCCGCTAGAATTATTACGTGTTATGTTTCAGCACGATAATAATACTACTGCAAATTTGTTTATATTCTAGTAACTCATTTTTACGATAAAATTATTTGACAAATTTTTGTATCTAATAAAATTTTTAGATCCTTCAGCAAAATTGTTTTCCATGTAGGAAATACGCATGAAATAATGGTTTTACTGAAAAATTTAAAAATTTGAGATGTAGTTTGAAAAATAATTGTGTGACGTCATCAAAAAATATCGGATATTTCAACATAATAATAATACTGCAAAATTTGTTTACATTCCAGCAAGCAATTTTTACAATCTATAATTATTTTGACAGCTCAACAAAATTATTATGTAAGATATTTCGGCATGATAATAATGCTGCAAAATTTATTTATATTCTAGCGACCAATTTTTACATAATTATTTTGATAGTCCAACAAAATTACTTTTCAAATCTGTATCGAGTCAAATTTTTACATTCCTCAGCAAAACTATTCTTTCCATGTTCAATATTTTGTTTAGCCAGGAATTCGCAAATAAAATACGAATAAAATATGAATGAAAATACGGGAAAATACGAAAGAATTCATTTTCGCCATGTCTGCGAGCCGACGGAGAGCGAATATCGGCGGCATCAATTTCGCGGGAGCTACGATAAAGGAACAAATCGATGACACCCTTTAATTCTTGGGACTTCCGCCGACGCGACTTCGCACGTCCCTGGCTCGGTTTACGGTGGGGGCAGAAGGAGCGGGGGCAGAGGGTGTCGGTCGTCGGGTCGGCGCGGCGACGAACAGTGGCGAGCGGACTCGTACACGAGTTATGAGTCGAGGCGAGCTCGTCGAAGTGTCGCGAATGAATCCGTGTGTGTCGTCGAGGAGAGCCCGCGGGGGCGAATTCGAGACTCGCGCGAGGAGTCCAGCCACCGTTGCGAGAGCAACCTGTGAGATCACCGGGATATTTCGAGGGTGCGTGTTAAAAAAAAAAAATTTGTAAAAGACTAATCGACTTCAACGTGACGCGAAAGCTCTCGACGAGGGACTTCTCGCGATCGGTGGAGGGTCTTCCTGGTCTGTCGCGGGGTGGCGATTCCCCGTGAAGCTTTGATTCGGTGCTGGTTGGCGACACTCCCCCAAAGGACAATTTTACGGAAATATTACGGAGAAACGAGTGTCAACTATCGAGCGCCACTGTTCGTTCGCAGAGGTGCACGTGCGTCGCGGAGCTGATCGGGGGGGTGGGACGGTTGGCTCGTCTCGCTCCGAAAAACAAACGTGACGTGTCAACCTTGATAGTGATGGAAGGAGCGACACGAGCGACGGGCTCGACGAGAGAGAAGGACGGATCTCTCGTCGTCTAACAGAGCGAATCGTCGCAACACCTCGCGATTTATGCGTTGCCGCCGCACGGATGCTGGACGCGACGACGTCGATAATCGCTTCAGCTGACGTTGCTCCTCGTCGCCACTCGGTGCGAGACGACGTTTGTAGAAATGTCGTTTCATTGAGACGGCGCGAGTTTCGCAATAATCGTGCGATTATTGAATCTGAATCGGACACGCGTGTCAATTCGACGCGTTGGCGTCGTGACGTCAATGAGGACGGCTGAAGAAACTTGGGATCGTTCTACTGTCGTCCGTATCGCTTCATCGACCCAGATATGACGACACCGAGCGCTTCATCCCCGGCTACGAGATCTGGCGACTGTTCCCGGAGAGGATGTAAATCATCGCGACTGCGGTACTCCGCGACTTTTCGTCGAGTAGTCGAATACGAGTACGTTCCGGGATTTAAATCCCTTTCGCAGAACCTTCGAATCGCGACGGCCGCCGACGTGTTCTCGGCGAGCCGATGACGAGTGCGAAGCGACTTGACAAGTTCAACGAGTGGATCAACGAGACACACGGTGACTTCACGGTCACTTCATCCCGCTCGTCGTGGTCGGGATGTTGCCACCGAGCTTGATCGACGTGCAGGGCGTCACGCCGCGCGACGTGACGATGAGCAGCGGCCGCGGCGGCTTCCTGTCGGAGATGACGTGCGGCGCCGAGCTGCGCGCCGCCGAGGTGGCGGCGACCTGTCGCGTAGCGAGGCACCGCGAGGAGTTCGACGAGACCATCCGCACCGGCGTCTCGGAGCCGGAATGCACGAAGCGGAGGATCGACTCGGCCGGAACCGGCAGCACCAGGTCGGTGCCGGACGGCCGGTCGCGCCAAGGCTTCTCCAAGGGCTCCGCCTCTCTGCAGAGCCTGGTGCGTCGAAGAAGCCGCAGGCACGGCACGTCCCTACCCTCGGAAGTGGATCTGTCTTCGAGACAGGTCGTCTACCCCGTCGTTCCCTCGGACCTCCTCAAGGACATCGGTGGTGGCGGCGGCGGTGGCACGGCGGAGGCGCAAACCGCGACTCCAACCTCCACGTTAATCTACGCGACTTCCTCGGCGCAACCGTCAACCTCGAGGGGTGACAACAACCCGACCCAGGACGTCTCCACGTCGGTCAGCAACGTGGCCACCACCACGCCGGGCAGCAACGTCACCTCGACGACGAACGGCGGCCGCTTCGGCAATGCGGCGGCGGTCTCGCTGCCGAGGATGGCCGGGGTCGCGAAACCGGGCCCCTCCACGTCCTCCTGGAACAACTCCGCGGGAGAGCAGGAGAGCGACTACGTCGTCGATCCTGTGCAGGGAAACGCCTACTACAAGGGACAATTTTTGGGAAAGGTAATCGCGCGGGCGAGTATTTTTCCTCGCGCCGCTTAATTTACCGTTTAAATTGCGGAGTGGCTTAAATGAAGGAGAGTAGTTATAAATTCCCCGCGCGTAATCGCGTCGGGCTCTCTGCGATGACATGCGAGTGCACCTGTCGTTGGCTCGCGCGTCGCGCGCCGATCGCATTGTCGAGGTCCCGTTTTTCGCGGCGAGGAATGGCATTCCCGCGACGTGGGAATCGCGGGGTTACGGCTCGCTCAAAGCTGTTGACCTTCCCCGCCGTTTGATACCGTTCCACGTTAGCCGCGCGGGCGTTCGCCGTTTACGGAGACCCTTTAAAACCTGTCGCCCCCCCTCCCCTCTCCCCCCCCCCGACATAAATCTCCCCGTAAATCAGTAGGCGCGATTAGCCGCGCCGCATAATCCCTTATTGTTTCGCCGACAGAGAGAGAGAGAGAGAGAGAGAGAGAGAGAGAGAGAGAGAGAGAGAAAGGCGTGCGAGGAAAAGAAGAAGCTGATTGTCGCCTCTCGAGCCGATCGAAGGTGCGAGAGGCGCGAACGCGATTATCCGGCGGCAATTATTCATACATTTCTTTCGTCCGATAATTCGCCGCCTCGCTATTATATTCTAATTTTCTCTCGCACGCGTCCCCTCGTAACGGCGGATATAAATCATTCGTGATGAAAAATCCGCGGTCGCACGGTCGCAGAAATTTACCCGTGCGATTTAATTTTTGCGCGGGCAGCCCGGGCCGCGGGTAATTTCCTGGAGTAAATAACGCATGACCGAGCTAATGCGAGATGAGTCTCGGATCTCGGATCGACCGTCCGAGCGGGGGGAGGCGGGAAACTCGAACCCCGGGAGGGATCGCGGCTCGGGGGATTAAAACTTTTCATCACGCGGAAACGCAGTGTGGGCGCAGCCCCGCTACGCAGAAGTGGAGCGTGGGCGGTGAGTCACACGACGCTCGTTTTTCGCATACCGGGAATATTCCGGGCGAAGAAGTACGCCGGCGACGTCGCCGGCGACTTCGGCGAAAAACGATGACCCAGCGCAAAGAGAGAGAGAGAGAGAGAGGGGCTCTTTCCCCGGATTATTCGGAAACGCCCGGATTAGAAACCGGCGAAACCATCCCCCTCGTCAGAAAGCGTCAGGCCGAAAGTACAATCGGAGTTTGCCGCTTCCGTTCCAGGATTATCCTATGCTAACAGAATCACCTCGGCCGCGTCTTGTGTTTGCTTGAGATAAGAAAGACGTTCCAGCCAGACGCAAATTTCGCGGCGATATCTCGAATAAGATCCTCGGAGAAGATGGACCTCCCCCCCCCCTCTCTCTCTCTCTCTCTCTCTCTCTCTGTCTCTTTTCTCTCTCCTCTTCCTCGTGACGCATCGTGATGCAACCGTGGGACCAGCGTACGATACGGTTTGGAAACCACATGTAGCGTAGCACAGTTCGTGTTACGCGAACGGCATAAAAATAAGGCATTTAAAGTCTCTCTCGCCGGTTCTATCGGCCGAGTCATTGACTTTGCATCATGCATAATACATCGACGGTAGTCCGAAGATCAACGACTTCGTCAAGGTCGGGTTTTCTAATCGCAGGACACTTTGCTTTAGTTTCGCGAGGATGATTAATGATAAACACGTGTCTCTCTCTCTTGGAGCTGAAAATATATAATGCCGTCACCGTCCGTTTCGGATTGTCGACAATAATGCGAGATGAATATCAGCGCTGACTAATAGTTCTAATTACGGACAGAAATTGCTAGCGATTGTTAGGGATATAATTGCAGCACTTATAAATTACGGAGAATGGTACATTGATCTAACGCATCTTTAATTAACGATGATTTAATATGCAACAACATGATTATCTATATCAGAACATATCAGAACATATCAGAAATTTATAATCAAATATTTTTTTGTTAACTTTGACAAATAAATAATTCCGGTAATTTTTCCAGTTAATTGCAATAACTCTCGATGATGATTTTAACTTGCACGGAAAAACACTTTTCCTGACAAATCTAAACATTTGGCCAGATAGAAATCTGAAAATAATTTTGTTGAGCCTTCAAAATTATTATATACGTTTAAATTGGTTGCTAGAAGGTCAGAAATCTTTGCAATAATATTATTATTAAATTCAAGTGTCCCATATAATAATTTAGATGGGCCAATAAAATTATTTTCAGATCTGTATCTGGCCAAAGATTTGTAGATTTGCCAAAATAACTGTTCTCTTTGTATGGAAAACTTTTATGCTACGCGTCTGATCCCAAAGATCACAATCTCTTAGCTATGTCGGCAATCAAAATTTATCATCCACTGAATTCATCTCTTATTCATAAAGCAGCGCGCGGATTTACTTTACGATCCGATTACGCAACATACGTCAGTGAATTTATATATTACAATGGCCCAATATACTCAATCTTACGAGTGCATTTCCTGTTCCTGTGTTGTTTACAACGCTTCAACATATTAAACATACATTATATACATTATATTTACATACATTATACATACATTATATTTACTCGTTATTACATTAATTTCAATATCTAGTGTAATTCCTAGCAGAACGGATTGAGAAATGTATGGAATTAAACAAGAAAAACGGAGAAAAGAGAACGAATAAAATAGAATGCAATTTTTCTTCGATGGAGAAAGATGTCGTCGCATTGCCGGGTCGACGTATCCCGTGTATACGTACGTACTTCGCACCGCCCGAAGGAGGAAGTCCAAGTTATCTGATTATCATTACGCCGAGTAAACTCCATTCGGAGCCAACACACCCGGGACACACCCCCCGAGGCGGTCTCTCGTTACATCGATCTCGCTCGCCTCAAACTTCACTCGTGCTCGGCATACGATCTCGTTCAATCCCCGTTAATCGCGGCTTCCCGATCTTCACGGTACTTCGTTTTGCGCGGACGCGGAAAACGGCGAGCCTATCGGCGGGGGGCACCGATGCGGATCGACCCGCTATCGATCCGCCGTTCGTGCAGGAAATAACGCGCGTTCGCGCGACTCGCGCGTCCGCTCCCAAGCCACGATCCGCGAGGGACCTTTCAGAGAGCGAGAGAGAGAGAGAGAGAGAGAGAGAGAGAGAGAGAGAGAGAGAGAGAGAGAGAGAGAGAGAGAGATCCTCTCCGCGTAGTGACGTGTCCCTCCGCCGTCGAGAGATCATTCAGCGAGATGCGATCCCGCAGTCGTAAATCAAGTGGATCGTTAGCTTATTCACGAACGGGAAATACTCGGCGACGATCGATCGGAGGGCTACGTCTTGTGTGGCAACGACGTCATTTTCGGCGGAGATGGGTGATCTCGAATTGTAAGTCAAATGGACCGGTGGGAGTTACCGATCGGCGATAGTTTTCTGTGCGTACAAGAAGCGTGTCGCGACTCCCTTTCCTCGATGACGTCGCGAGATCACTTCCGCGAGATCCGTCACTCGGTGACGTTAAGTCCCGAAAACAAGCTGTTATCGATCGGCGCGGAGAAATATTTCACGTCCACGCGACGAGAATCGATCGCGCGATCCAGGGGAAAGGCTAGCCGCGAGCGAGCGAGCGAGCGAGCGAGCGAGCGAGCGCAAGGCCTCCAACGCCGGCGGATAATTTCAGAAGATGCAGTCTCAAACTGTGTGTATCCTCCTGCTCTCGAGAAAACCGGTCGTCGTTTCGTCATCCCGATTATTCGCACCCGGTCGCTCGGGCGTTACCCCGCGCGCGCGCGCGCGCGCGCGTCGTATCTTATGTTAGAAATCGGGCTTTCCGTTATGCGCACCGCGGCCGATACTTTATCAAAACTCACCTCTGATATTTCCGTATATTCCACCGAAGACCCCGCTATCTCGATTATTCGCAACCGGTTGTCGGTTTCTACGTTTGCACTTTTGGATCGCGCAGGTAGTTCAGCGTCGACGATCCGCGTGCCGCAGCCGCCGCGAAAAATAAATGCTCCAAAAATGAAGCATTTCGCGAGGCGATATTCTCGTCAATCATCGCAGCAGGTTACAACAGGTGTGTTATAATATTTTTCCTTTCGTCAGTTTATCATTTTCTTTTTTTTTTATCTTTTACTACTTTTCATTAAGTGGAAATTTACTAAGCGCGTAAGAGAATATATCATCGGCTACGTTTGGCCACGTATTTGCTATAAATCACAAATAGATGAGACATAACGGTTATCAGACGCCGGGGTGCCGTCGTCAATATTGAAGCGCCAGTAATGGCCCATTAGTCGCGTTTGAGCAAATACATCGGATGGGCAGACCGCGTTTACATGGACCAACAAGTTTGTGGTCGCGATTTCTTTTTTTTTTTTGAACGTGTCGAAGGTGCGAACGCTCTTTATTGTGTAACGTCGATCATTCACGACCGGTTACCGCCTTTCTTCGTTCTGTACCAGAGGCGAAGAGGCCGGCGCGGGAGCTTATCTATACCGCCGCTACTTAACACCGCGGATACTTCTCTCTTTCTCTTTATCCTTATTCTTCCATACGCGTCATCCAGCGCTCGTCCGCGATTTGTCTCTCGTTTCATTTCTCACGAACAATGTTTTAGCCCGCGAGCGATGAAGAACTCACGCGTCCGGTTTCGATTCTAAGCGGCCGATAGGGCGATAGACATCGTGTCGGGAAAGTCTCTTACAACCACCATATTTATCATCTCCTGAAACGTAGAAAAACGAGCGAACCGATGACTGGATTTTTTATCGTTTGAAAGAAGATTAATTTTCCGCTCCATACGTGTATGAAAAGGACAGTTTTGCGGGGTTAGAAATCTGAAAATAATTTTGTTGGATCATCAACATTATTATGGACGCTTAAAAATTATAATAACGCTGTAAAAATTTTTTATCTATTACACAGGAAGAAATTAGTTTTAAATCAAGACAAATATTCTCATCTTCTTTTTAAAAAAAAAATGGAGGTCAATCGCTCGGGAGATGATTGAGAATCCAAAAACAAGAAAAACAATTGGTATGAACATAAATTCGGAAATGCATTGTTTTTGAATTATCGTCATTTTTATGAAATTTCAAATTGCTTTGCTTTCGAATTTGTTTGTCAAAATCAAAAGAAGAGATGATCACATAAAAGATGCGGGCTGCTTTAACACTACTAAGAGTCACGAAAAGTGATCCTGATCTCTATCAAAGCTTGTTAAGCATATATATTTAACTTTAATTATATTATAAAATTCATAAGGATCTATCTCTTTCAATTTTGAATAAAATTCGAAAGAAAAGCAATTTGAAATTTCAACATAAAAATAGAGATAACTGGAAAAAAAAACGCATTTCCTATTCATGTTTCTTATCAATTGTTTCCTTTTTTCCTTGTTTTTGAGTCCTTAATCCTCCCGAATGATTGATCCCTCCACTTTTGTGCATGAATAGTTTTTATTTAAGACAGATCTTTTTTTCTGCGTAGCGACCAATTTGACCATACACAATTTTATAAGCCCAACAGAATTACTTTCAGATCTACATCCGGCTATATAAGCTTTTAGATTTGCCAGCACAATTGTTTCTCTCTTGACGTATGACGTATCAAAATTGTCAAACGTCCGATTCGATTCTGTGCTTCCGCTCCGCGGGAATTGCGCGACAGAGAGAGGAATCCGCTTCGAATTATTTTCCGCGTAACTCCGTCGTCGTCGAGACGACCGTCCGGCGGACGACCGTTTTGTTCCATCGCGCGGATCGTGAGAAATAACTCTGACTGACGATTCTATTCGCCTCGCGAAATCCTTGAACCGTGAAGAATGCGACAGAAGGGGCGCGCGAAGCAACAGCTCCTTTTTTCACAGAGCGTCGTGACGAATTACATAGCGCGCGTAATACACGACATCGTCGTCACAGGCTTATCTACTACGCTATTCGGCTTCGGAAATGCACGCATCGCGCGTTGTTTCTTCTAATAGGCGCGCGTGCGCGCGCGCGCGCGCGCGCGCCCTTCGCGCACATACACGCAAGTCAATGACATCTCGTCTGCCTTTCACTGATTGGCTCGCGGTTGCGTGTCGGTGCAACCGCGAGGATAAGCTCAACGGATCTCTTTCTCTCCCATATCTCTCTCTCTCTCTCTCTCTCTCTCTCTCTCGCGCGCGCGCGCGCTCTCGTTTTCTTTTTTCCTTCTTCTTCTCTCCCTGGCTTTTCTCTCATTCCGGATCGTCTTCGGGGTTTTTTTTTTTTTTCACCTTCGGAAGATCGGTGCAAAGTGTAATACGCGCGGGATTTCATCATCGGCGAGCGTGTATTCCGGGATCGACGATTTTCATTCGTCGGCCGGAAATAGGACGGTCGTATTAAACTTTCGACTCCCATGAGAGGAGCACCGATCAATCATTGCGCGTTCGCTTGCGTAATATTCTCGCATTCCTCCACACGTTACATATAAAATTGTAGATTGAAGGGCTTGTAAAAACGCACGGGGCACACGCACGGGCTTACCCTTCGCGATAAAAATGTCTATCGACCTATGTCTATGAACCGATCTCGCGCGCCTCTCTGCCGCTATCCTTTATTCATATCGCCTCATCGCATCGTGTTGCACTTAATTGCGCAGCTTAAGCGTTACGGCTAATTCCGCTCGCGAGGACGCAGGAGGAGGGGCGCGCGTCATCGTAATGCGAATCGCTCGCTTCAGCGACTCGGCCCTGGAGTGGGATGACATTAACGCAAACGAAAACGTTTCTCGAGTACTTACTTACTTTGCGCGGCCGCGAAGAGAAAAAAAAAAAGAAGCGAGGCCGATAAAGCGTCTCGCCTCTCAAACGGAGCGTGTCATTTGCTAATAATCAGAACGTCGCGTTCTGCGAAACGCACGCCGATATCCGACTGGCAATTAAGCAGTCTGTGATATCTCTCACTGCACGCGTCGTTTTACCTGCCGGTAGAAGATATAAGTAGAGTGTTTCCAGGAAACCCAGGTGGAACACAAAATCGTAATAATGTCAGTGTGACGTCATTAAGTAAAAAAATCGTTTTGAGAGAAATTATAATGATGGCTCGGTACACTTTCTCTGGTGGATTTTGATATTGCAATAATTTTATAGTGATTTTTAAACTGTATAAGTTATATAGTTTACACTCATATAGCATATACAAAAAATGCTCACTGAAGTGATAGTTATTTATTAATGTGTTTAATATTAATGTGTTTAATACTAAGTATTTAATATATATATATATTTTTTTTTTCTTATTATTGAATTCATGCCACTCTTATAATAGAACATCGACAGATTAGAATTAGCATAATCATAAAATAATAGCAATTTATGCAAGTGACATAAAAGTAACATAAAAATGCAACACAATCCACAGACAAAAGTGATATAAATATTTATATAGGGACTAAAGTAATTTCTCCAATTATAATATAGCACACAATTACTTTATTAGTCACTTTTATTTCATTTATTATCAATGATGTCTCGAGTGACGAATAAAATCAAATCCTGATTTTATTGGTGTGTTTGTTATCACGGTGTCACGGTGTCTGTTTTATTTGTTTTGAAGAAACACGAGCCTCCGAAAACGACGAGCCTCCGTCTGATGATCTTTCCGTGGCAGCTGCTAAATCAATTTTACCCTCGGCGGAGTGTGTGTCGATTTTATCGCGCGAACTCTTTAAACACAACCAGCAAAACACACAATCGTGCGCGAAAAACGCACGACCAGGGATATCGTTATCGGCGCGTTACGGGTCTTCTTTTTACAGACCTACCTTTTTCGTTTACCCGCGACGGGGCCGGGTTATTTATACGATACGAAACTCGCTTCGAATCTCGCGTAACGAGAATAAAGGAATTGCGCGCGTTGCGAGTGGAAAAGGTGATGAAAATCCCCGAGGGATCCGAGACTATCTCTGCTCGCGCTTTATTTTCCCGACCTTCGCCTTTTGAAATTTACGACGGTCGATACGCGGGGTTAACATTAGCGAAAGAATTTCCTCGGGGTTCTCGATTTAGCGAAGATCATTTATAGAACGCAACGGATCCCATCGTTCACGTGTGCCTTCGAAGCCTCTGTCGCTCGCAGGTAGACCTTCCTGCCTACGTATGTTGGATGACAATGAGCAACAAAGCATCGGGACGATCGCAGGTGATGTGGAACGGTTTTTCTTTTTTTTTTCCCCTCAGTTTTCGCCATTTTTCTCCGCATACATACATTTCCAAAGATCCGCGCTAAATGCCGAAAGGTTTCTCGTTTTATACGTATCCTCCCTCCCCCCCCCTTCTACGTACGTCCCACGAGTTTATTATTTAATCGATAATCCGAATAACCTACTTGTGTTAAAGGAAGATGTATATTTTGTTCAAGCATCCATCGCTGCTGATAAAATTTAGACAATTCATTCCTCGCTTTTGCTTTTGACTATTCCGCTCGCTCGCCATTAGGAACGATTTAATTCGCTAGTGTTATTACGAGCAATTGTCTCGGGGTTGAATTTCGTTTGATCGATACGTTTCATTGTTCTTTAAGTATTTTCTTTTCAACTTCATTACTCGTCGGTCGACTTTTATATTAAACAAATACACATAAACCTCACTTAAATGAATAAATCACCGTATAAAACTGAATTTGAATAATTCTTGATAAATATATATTAAGGATCTTATGATATATATTAAGGATACATTAGACATTTTTATTTACAATGAAAAATTTATGAAAAAAATATAGATTATCCTAGACTGTATTTAAAATATAAAAAATTTTGCAGCGGCTTAGAATTTGAATTAAAAATTATTTAAGTTAGAAATGTGCTTTAATAGAAATATAATTGAAAAATAACAAAAAAAAATCTCAATTTTTCTATGCAAGTTCTATTCAAGATGACTTCAGTAAAGTTTTATTGCGATGCAGAAATTTAATTCTGTACATAAAAATTTAATTTTGATTAAGAACACAAACGAAATAAATGATGCTACAAACAAAATTAAGTTTTTATTTGCTGAACAATTAATCTCTGCATCGCAATAAAACTTTAGCATAACACTTATTTTGAATACTTAAAATACTTATATAAAAAAAAAAAGAAATTGAGATTTTTGTCATTATTTTACATTTCCATTAGAGCAAAACTTCTATTTAGTTATTTAAATACTTTTTGATCCAGGTATCCACTAAATCGTTGCTAAACTATTTTCTATAATTTTTAAATGCGATTTAGAAGAAAATCTATTTTTCATAACTTTTTCACTTGTAAAATATAAAAATTATAAAAATGAGAATGATACATCCTTCCTACGTTCCGGAAAGGAGATTCGTCTTAGAAATTTGTTACACAAATCAGCGGAAGGAACGTATCACGCTCTATTCGAATTGACCCCTATTACATCGTCTAGGATGAAAAAATGCTCCTGACGCAACTCCGCAGGCGTTTTGGTGTTACTTGGCTCTAAGTGGGGTTAAGGGAGCTGTTATCGTCGCGAATTGCCACGTCGAATTAGAGCCGTGCGAGCAATGTGGGCGTGCGCTGAGAACTCGCGAGAGGCGGTTCACGTTGCTTAATCTAAACGAAAAGAACTCCAAACTCTCCCTTTCTGATCTATTAATCAAGCGTTCGCCGTCGGGGAACCATCTCGGACCACCCAAGTAGAACGAACGTATTCGCCGGGTGAAACCACGCGAACTTACGCGTTCCAGGCTGATGGCTTTGCGACGGTAAAAATTGTGTTACTGGACGTGACTGACGCCGCGGTTTCTCGGTTTACGACGAAACGAATCGATCGCCGGTAGCGAGACAGGCTCGTGAATGGCCGCCGTATGGCCGATAAGCCGGAAAGATTAACGGAAAGGTCAGGGCCTCTGTTAAGAACACTTGCGAAGAAGAGAAGGGATGCGGAGCGCGTGATTTTTCCCAAATTTAGGACGTCGCGCCCTTTACGCGCAATCGACGGCGGCGCTCGTTACCGTTACGGATAAACGCGATCGGAGAAAAGTTTTCTTGAACGTTTCTTGAACTTGATCGTCCGCCACGAGAAATCGACTTCGTCCGCGCGAACAAAGCGAACCCGCGTTTTAGCGAGCCGCATTCCTCTCTCGGACGGGAAATTCCGCGCGACGGGTGGTAAGGTAAGGCGTCGCTCTTGCGCTCGCGAAGTCGCGCGAGCGCCTGCCATTACGGCTACGACGAGGATTGCGAGGAGTGAATGGCGCGTGAATGGGATTATTTCTCTGGAATCGAATCGATGACGCACTCGGCATGCCGCGCGAAAACCGGTCGGCGCGGCGCTCGCTCGTTTTCTCCGTCTCTCCGCGCTCTCACGGACCGCGCTCTCGCGGGGAGACGCGTCCCCCGGGATGGCCCGAGGGAGGGCCCGTTTCGGCGTTTTCCCCGAGGAAAACGGCCAGCGAGACGCGCTAAACGAAACGCGCGAGATGCTACGGGATGCTCTCTTGACAGGCTGACCGCCGAGGGGAAATCAAGCGGAGCTAACGGATCGCTGTCCTTCGCGTGAAGCGAAGTGCCACTTACGCGCGCGGCGTTCGTAACGCTCGGATCCCCGACGCGTCGATTCGGGAAAAATGACATTCGCATATTAATCGCCCTTCCGAATCGCACGTCGGCGATTAATTATTTCGCGCGATTCGCGCGAGCGAATATCCCTGAATATCCAACGAGAGAGCCTGAAGGGGGAGATTGCACAGAGATCGCGACGAAGAAGAATTCTTCGATTATTCCGCAATGAAACGAAGAAAAGAAATAAATAGATAGAAGATATAAACAAAGGAATATTCGCGTCGAAGCTGGATGATAATCGGTCATGAGAATAATAAAAGAATAAATTTGCTCGGGACGTTCTCCATCCCGCGGCCGCCGAGCTACGCTAATTCCGACGAGATACGGTCCGGTTCCCGAGGAACGCGAAACGGGGACAAGGCTCGGGGAGTTTTGGTCAACAGTCCAGTTTTAACCGTGCGTGCACAAAGCGCGTGCACGCGCGCAGGAATGTATTTTTGGTCGGCGTCGGTGATATTTAAAAATAAACGAACGCCGCGTAGCCGTGTACACGGAGGAGAGGCGGATCCTCGGCGCATACCGTACGCTCGTTGCACATCGGGTTGCAGCGGGCGAGGGTGACCATCGACGAGACGTGCACCACACACCGGCAAGAAACGAGAGAACGGGAGGGATGCTCGCCTGGATCGGATCTCAGCATCCGGACGACAAAGGACCGGCCCGAGGCCGAGGTGCGACGGGCGAATTTGTCTCGACCTCGTCCCATTTTTGCGCCTCGATCTCTCGTCCGGACGCGCGAGGGGGATCGCGTGCAAAGCCGTCGCTGACGTGATCGAATATCGGAATATCCCGACAGCACATTTCGGGGCTAAAATACGGAGAAAATATAATACGAACACGCGGGATAATTCCAATTGCGTGACGCTATTGTCGCGTACACGCGCGTTACGCGCTCTCGTAACACTCCACGCTGGTGTATTTTCGCCCGAGTTATTCTGGCACTACTTTTCGCCCGCCCCGGACACCCTTTCCCATCGCGATCGCGTGAGATCGCGATCGTACGTCGTGTTCGTCGATCTTCGAGAGAGAGAGAGAGAGACGTTTCCCGTTCGTTCTCGCGCCAGTTAGCCTGAAGAGCTATTTCGGAAAAATTTCGGTGCCGCTTCGAATTTGCGATTTTTTTCGTTCTCGGATGGATCTTGCGTTTGTCGAAAAATGGAAAGGGATCGGAGGGGGAGGGGGGGAAGGGGGGATAGGGTGAACGCACTCTATACCGATTTTAACAATGCGTTCTACATCTAAATTGTTACAGGATTAAAAAAAATTGCCATTAGCCATTAGCTTCTCTTTTATTTCTGTGTCACGCGTCGCGTCGCTCCCGTGATTATCAAAAGCCGCGAAGAATAGCGTCCCCATGAAAAAGAAAATTCCCTTCACTTTCTTCTTTCATTCCTCCGACTGTTGCAGAGGTAATAAACGATAATTTCAGAAGATTTTACTTTAAGACCGAAAGCGGCCGCGGAGAGAAACCTTTCACTGCGACCATCGACGGATGATCGCAGGAGAAATTCTTGGGATTGGGAGTTTGAGATTTCTAGGACTCTAGAAAGAAGGACGCGCCTTTTATTCCTTCCTCCACAATCATCATAGGAGTATAGTCATAAAGTCGTCGGGAAGATGAGGATTATTGTCTGAAATTTCTCCCCGAGCGCTCAATCACTGCGGATTGACGCAACGGCTCGTTTTTTTTTTTTTTTCACATTTCAGGGTGGCTTCGCGAGAGTCTACCTGATGACCGACGTCAGCAACGGGAACCAATACGCCTGCAAGATCATCCCGAAGAATCGGATGCAGAGGATCCACATGCAGAAGGTACGTACTCGCGAGACGCGCGCGCGCGCGCATACCTATATTTATTTCGCTGAATAACGCGCTGTTTACGCTGTCTCCGTAGATCGCGCGTGAGATCATGATCCACAAAGAGCTGAATCACGTGAACGTCGTCCAGATGCATCACTACTTCGAGGACAATCTCAACGTGTACATGCTCCTAGAGGCCTGCCCGCGAAAGGTATCGTGTGTGTGTCTCTCTCTCTCTCCTGCCTGTTGCCTTTACCCAGTTTATTCTTTCCTACCACGCGGGTTCGCGCGACGAATAAAAATTTCGCAAACGCTGCCAACCCCCCCCCCCCTCGCCACCCTTACAAGCGGCGTCCACGTCGTCGGGCGGGGGGGCCGACGTGCTCGGTCCGTCGTCCCGTGAATTACTTAAACCGCTGACATATATTGACATTATGTGTCGGAGCGGCAGTAAATCGCTCGCCGTTCCCTTCGTTTTACCCCTCCCGTCCGGGAGAGGGGGGGGGGGAGGGAAGGGTCCCGCTCGCGCGTTCTTTAACGTCTCCGTCCGTCATGCCCCCTCGTAAAGTTGTTTTCCAAGTTTCCAAGTCCAAGTTCTCTATTTCGCCGCCTGCCACACCCCTGCGCGACTTAAATCGACGTGTCGTCATCCAAGTTTCATTCTGCACGCCGTACCCCCCGAGAAACAATTACGGATCCATCCCTGTGGGGGCTGTCTGCGAGCGGCCGCGCGTATTTTCATCTCGCCGGAAAGAGAGCGGCACTTGCACTCTTCATGGCTGATCCGCCGACCTGTTTGTACCGTTAGGATGCGACGAAGCGTCCGCTAATCGTTTGATTATCCTCGCTCTCCCGCCTCTCAATCGCCTTCGCGAGCGAATCTTCTCTTCGTCCGCCGATTCGATCACGAGAGGATCGACTCGAACTTAAATGACAAGAGAGAAAAATCCCCCCCCATTAGATATTTCTCAAAGAAACGTAAAACGCGAATCTAGCAAAAGCGGCGATAATGCGATAAATAAAAGGGGACGCGTTGAAACGCTGAAAAAAAAGGTAAAAAAAGGATTCGGATCACTAAAAACCTTGTATCTCGTTAAAAGGAGAAAAACTTTTTATACGCTTCTTCGTCACGTTCAAGAACAGCCTCGTAAAATAATTGGATTTGTTTTGCTGAGAAATAACGTAAGTCGCGAGGGGCTTATCCGTAAACGGCGTGAAAAATGCGAACGCATTTATATCTCTACCGGAGATATCCTTATCCGCAGATAGGACGATTCTTTTGGAAATGAAAAGAATGAAGCAACACGCACACCTCGTGCAAAATTATATACAATACAATTCAATCTTCGAAAGCTCCACGTGCATTTCACGCATTTAAAGATCGTCTTCCTGTCAGGAAACGCTTTCTTCTCGATTGTTTGTTCTCCTCTTAAAAAGAGGAGCTACAGGTGGCCCTTGCCACATTTTTCTATAATATACAGTTATTTTTTTTTTTTTTTATGGGATTTCGCTGCAGGTTTCGTAAGTGCGCATTTTACAACAATTTATTATCGCAACACTCCTCGAAGATTATATATCGCGGACACAAGGAGTGAACGTGAACGAGGATCTGAAGAATGTAAACCCAAATAAAAAGAAAACCTCATATTTTAGTTCTCGCTTTATGCTTTATCATTCGCCATTCTTTTGTCAAGCGACTTTCTGCACGTCACCAAATGCGCGAAGTAAGCAAGCCGGAATATAAGAAATACCATCTTCTCTTCTTCTTCCTCGGCAGAGCTTGATGCACGTGCTGAAGTACCGTGGCAAAGTCACGGAACCGGAAGCTCGTTACTACATGAAGCAAATGGTGACCGGCGTCGCGTACATCCACTCGCAGAAAGTCGTTCACCGGGACCTGAAGCCGGGCAACATGTTCCTGTCGGACCGGATGATCGTCAAGATCGGTGATTTCGGCCTGGCAACCAGGCCCGATGGCCAGCGTAGACGAGTGTAAGGATCAGTTTAGTTTTTTACGACACAGTAAACATGTTTCTCCCCCGCGTTCAGAATTTATTTGTTTAATTTGCAAATCTAAATTACAATAATAATAATAACAATAATAAATACAATAATAATAATAATAGTAATAATAATAATAATTTTACAAATTATTTGTAAAATTTAAAAAAATGAAAAGCGGGAAGCCCGATACGAGAACGACGTGGCGGAAAAGGGTTGAGGGTAAATTAATATTATTTTTTAACTAAATTAAGTTAAAGTCAATGGCTTGTAAAATTAATTTTGTTGCGTTGATAGTTACATGAGCAAAAAAGTTGAGTTAAAAGTTGCGTTAAAATTAAATTATTATGTTAAATTAAAAATTAACTTTACAGCATTATTATTAAAATGTTGTAATTTTTTAAAATTAAAATATTTGAAATAAAAAAATAATTGCAATATGGAAAAAATTTAATATTTTATTTGTAATTAAGTTTCCATGAAATAACAAAAAAGTATTGTTTGTTTTTTTTTTTTTTTTTCATATCGGAATGCGTTTTTTCTTTTACAATTTTTTTTCTTCTACATGGGTAAATTTTTAACTTACGTTAATATGTTAAAATTTATGTGTTTTAAAAATAAGTAGTTGAAGTTATAAATTAATTCATTTAACATTAACCAAGTTAAGTTAAAAGTTATTAACTTTTTAACATTATCATTAGTTAATTTTTAACTTTTGAACTAGTTACTATCCAAACCTACGGAAAACACAAACACAGTTGGACATCTTACATCCCCCATTTGTTATCGCGCTGTCTCTGTATCGGGCCGTTTTCGTTTATATCCGACGAAAAACGTACAAACACCGGAACAAGCGAGACCCCTTTTCCGGCGTTTCTGAAACGATTGTTAGTGCGCTGACGGATGCGCTCGTTTAAACATAAACAGCTACCAGCGGCATTAACAGAAAAAACGTCGCATTGGCGTCGCAATTAGCGTGCAGTCGATTTATATCCGCAGGACGATATGCGGCACGCCGAACTACATCGCTCCGGAAGTGCTGTACAAGCAGGCGTACAGCTACGAGGCGGATGTTTGGGCGTTGGGCTGCATACTGTACGCCCTGCTGGTGGGGCAGCCACCCTTCGACACGGCCACGCTCAAGGAGACCTACGCGAGGATCTGCAACAATCATTATCGCGAGGTCGACGACAGCATCGCGAGCAAGAGCGGCCAGGATCTGATCAGGTGGCTGCTGCAATCCAACCCCGAGCTGCGACCGAGTCTGGAGAGGGTGAAGGAGCACGCCTACCTCACCAAGGAATACGTGCCCGCGTCTCTACCGCACACTTGCTGCTACCAAATGCCGCCGGCGTCGATCATCGAGCCACCCTCGTCGCCGTCCTCGATGTCGACGGTCGCCAGGAATCCAGAGGTTAAAGCGCAGGTGAGGCGTTCGGACGATGATTCGCCTGAAGGATCTTTGACAAGTCCAAGCTGGCAGATCTCCACGTAAATTTGAAATTTCAGATATGGCAGCAGAGCTTTGTTTATCCCGACGCGTCGCTGCGTTATCAGCAACAACCGATGCAGACTCAGCAAGCGCAGCATCAGCAGCAGCAGCAGCAACAGTCGCAGCACCAGCAACACCTGCTGAATCGCTCGCAGAAGAGCCTGCATAAGGAGTCCAAGGTCTCCAGCTGGCTCGTCAGGAAGCTGCCCAAGCTACCGCGATTCCGGCAGCGGCTCAGCAACGTGCTCTGCCCGGATCACAAGAAGACCGGCCTCGTGGCGCAGAGCGTGCAGATGCATCGCGCGCTGGAGGCGTGCGTGCCGGAAATGAAGCGGAATAACGGGTGCAATCCACCGACCGTGGAGGACATCGTGCCCCTCTTTGTCACCAAGTGGATCGATTACTCAAACAAGTACGGGCTGGGCTTCCAACTTTCCGACAGGTCGGTCGGCGTTCTCTTCAACGACAACACGAAAATTAGCTACACTCACGATAGGAGGTAGAGTATATCGAGAATATTAACGAGAAACGATACGTGCAACTTTTTTCCCGGCGTAAAATTGCAATCGCAATCGATTAATTGAATTAAATTGTGTGATGTTGAATACAGAAGAGTGGAGTACATGACGACCGACGACGAGATGACGCGGTACCATCGAGAGAGGGACGTGCCGGCTCCGTTGCAGAAGAAGCTCGAGTTACTTCGTCATTTTACCGAATACATGGACGACTTTTTGACAGAGGGTGAGTCCGAATTTTGTCTCGACATCTACACCATACGCGCAGAGCTTCCGTTCTGTTAAGAGAGAAAAAAAGATCCATCTTCGCGAAGCTCGTTTATAGCTCGAATATCTTTTTCCTTTGCGTATCACTATTTGTATTATAACGCGATCCAAGATGTTAATGACGCAATGAAGAAAATAGTTGTGGGAAACCGGTCGTGAGGACTCGAGAATATACATGTATATATGCTATTGTAATGTGTGTGTGTGTGTGTGTGTGTGTGTGTGTGTGTGTGTGTGTGTGTGTGTGTGTGTGTGTGTGTGTGTGTGTGTGTGTGTGTGTGTGTGTGTGTGTGTGTGTGTGTGTGTGTGTGTGACATTGAATTGTTTAACGTGTTGTTCTAAACACGTTATTGTGATAAATATCATCACATGCCTCGAAAGGATAAGATACCTGTTCGATAAGTAGGAAATCCATGGATTTCTGGCTGAGGTGATATTTTTCGCAAAAATAATAATTACGAACGGCTGATTTGTGGTCGTGACGCACACCCTACCTTTTTAATATTAATGTACAATATATGCCGTTGTCTAGGTGGTGAACTGAAAAAATACCGCGCGCCACCGCGACAGTCGAAAAACGCTTGCGTGCCACGAATGAGACGGTGGCTGCGTACGGACAAGGCCATCGTGATGGAGCTAACGGTACCCCTCCTGCAAGTGAACTTCTTCGTGGACCACACGAAGATGGTGGTGTCGCAGGAGTCCGCGGGGGGAAGGGGCTACCTGATCACTTACATCGACACCGGCCGACACGCGTCCTCCTATTGGCTGAACGACCTGCGTGACTTCGGCTGCACCCCGGATCTCTACGAGCGTCTCTACTACGTCTGCAAGGTGACGCGCGAGTTCGCCGAGCTGGACAACAACACGATCGCCTGACGATCGCCGGCGGAATCTCGGGGGACGTGCGCCGTGGTTCCCTCAAGAGCCGCCGAGACGGCCGAACTGGCGGCGAGATCTCTCAGATACCTGTTTTAACTCTCAGCAACTCTCAGCGACTTGTTCTTCTTCATAAAGCGGCAGTTGAGTGTCGGTGAAAAAGTTCTTCGGCTACAAAAAGTCGATAATTATTAATTACCGCGATCGAACTTTTTCTCTTTGAATTTTAATTACCACAAAATGGGGAAACAAAAATGTCCTGTTTCTCTCTCTCTCTCTCTCTCTCTCTCTCTCTCTCTCTCTCTTTCAGGATAAGGATTAAGGAAATAGCGGCGGTGCAGGTACGTCACGATACGACGTACCGTTACGCGCGGCATTTCTCTCGGGGAAAGGGGAAAGGGGACGTAAATGAGAATGTCACGCGTACGAGTCCCGCGAAAAGGTGTGTCTTGCAAAAGATCGGCGCGGTGCGAGAGCTTCCGTTGATTTACGAACCTGCATGCTGTTTCCATGAATAAAACTTCCAGAAGAAGAGTTCGCCCGCAAGCAGCCCGACGTTTCGACAGGAGATCTCCGTAGAGAAGTTAATTTTCCCATGTGATCGAGGACTAGTTAGATTAATAAGTTATCGGTCAGACTGCCGTCGTCGCGATGACGCTTCATGGAGTTGAAGCGAAGTATGTATAGCTATGTTACGTCGCTCCTTTTGGATCGATATTACGTCACGGAAGCGTTACGTGAAACGGAAAACTGAAATCCCTGAAGGGACGTTAGCCATGCACCATTCTTACGCACAATGGTAATTTTTACACGCGGATCCCTCATTCTCGTGCGAAAATAAGTCGATGGGAATTATTGAGATTAATGTGATATGAATGTAATTAATTACGAGACATGTATCCGACACTTTTTATCATACGAAATGCAAGACGGTCACAACTAGGAGAGTGTCAACTGCTACTACCTCTGTTAAATAGATAGCACAGGTAGCTGTTAGTATATTTATTTTTCACATCGCAGATCTCCCTAGTTCAGTGCCTATATATATATATATATCTCGAGTAAATAATTGACATCCGGTAGATTAGTTTCATCGGGTAAATCGAGTATAAATTTATTACACACTCACGATTCTATGGCGTGCAAAGTGTAGTATTGTTCGAAACAAAACATTTTTTCACATAAAAAATTTTCTCCGTTGAAGATACGCCGAAGAGTTTGAGTTTCACTTCGCAATTCGTTGTTAAGACACCGCGTTGCCTATACTAAGGATACTTTGTGTAGGAAGAGTCAAACGGATTTTTTTTAACATTGAATATTTAAGAATAATAGTTTAAACAACTCAATATAGGAGGAACAATTTCGCTGAGTTATCTAAAAATTTGGCTAGATTTAGAAAATTATTTTATTGGGCCATTAAAATAATTATGTAAAACATTCAAATTGGTTGTTAGATTATTCAAAATTTTTACGATCACATCACAGTTAAGCGTCTTACATAATTATTTTGATGCTCAACAAAATTGTTTTCAAGTCTGAATCTGGCCAAATTGTTAAATTTTTCAGTAAAAATTGTTCCCAACAAAGTCTAAATATAACATTTATAAATATTCTCTCGCATGTTCATTTTTGCTCTCTCTCGAAATGTCTTTCGAACTATTCAAGATGAGATCGTTGAATCTGACACGCGAATCTAAACGCGCGTTTGCGGAAGTAAAAAGCCATCGTTGAAACGCGTCGTGTAAAGGTAAATAAATTTCGCATTATTTAAAGGAGGAACGGATCTCTCTGACGATTTTGGCTCGAGTCTTAATTTCGTACGTTAATTTTTTTAGCGACACGTGCGTTTTGTATATACGTAAAGAGATACCAACATACGCATCTCCTTTCGTACGCTTTGCCATCGAGTACTTAAAATCGGCGGGCGACATTTCACCAAAATGAAGGCACAGGTTGAATTCTTAATAAATCCTAGTCAACGCTCCTTTTCCACTTTTTTAGACTCTAACAAAGGACGAGCGACGAGTGTGTCACTGCCATCGTTGTTACGCGTTGCCGCTGTATCCAGGCTGTTTACGTTTATAATTATACTATTTATTATAGTTGCGTTTACGCGTTTACACGGAAAGAACACTTTTTTGCTAGCAAATCTAAAAATTTGACGAGAATACAGCTCTGAAAATAATTTTGTTGGCCCATCAAAATTATTTTCTAGAACACTTAAATATGATGATAACACTGCAAAAAATGTTGGATCTTCTAACTTCTTCAATTTGAACATCGTATATATAATAATTTTGAAGGGCCCAACAAAATTGTTTTCAGATCTGTATCTAGCCAAATTTTTAGATTCGCCGGCAAAAGTGTTCTTCCCGTGTAAGTTTGTTGGAAGTTTATTGTGTATTGTCGGGACCGCGGAAGTTTTCACGGGACGAGCCTCTCTCGGCTGGACCAGATGCTGCTTCATGATTTGTGCTTCAATTGTTCTCGCGGTCGTTAATGCTCGATTTCGGTTTTTTTTTTTTTTTTTTTGCATATCCTGCCAGGGGAATTGGTATACGCATCTAGGACCAAACAGACGAATAATTCCCATTTTCACCAAAGTAGATTAACTTTGATCTCGGCGCAATTTATCTTTTATCTTTTTCTAATTTATACACAAAAAATTATTCTATTGCTAAAAAAAAAAAAAATGATTACTTTTCAGTTTACTTTTCTCCTTTTAAATAATGATTATTATTTTTATAAAGAATATTTTCTCGATAATAATCTTAAAGTATACTTATCACAAATTCTAGGAAAAAGAATTTATTTTTTTTTTTTTTTTTCTGAAGAATATCATAGATTTTATCGAAGAATAGTTAGATTTGATTAAGTAAATCGATTTTTAATTTAATTTGATATTTAAGTTAATTACACTTGTTAGGATTCAGAATTTTGAATAAACTTGATACTTATGATGACTTACGATAGACTTGCGGATATGAACTTTTCAAATAAAACTTGAAACAAGTAATTTACTTAAATACACCATGTATTTGTGTGTGTGTGCGTGTGTGTGTGCGTGTGTGTGTGTGTGTGTGTGTGTGTGTGTGTGCGCGCGCGCGCGCGCGTGTGTGTGTAGAATTATATAAAGGCAGAAAGCGAATTTAGCCGAGATCAAAATTAATCTATATCGATGGAAATGGAAAGATAAAACGGCTTACCGTTGAAACCTCGTGAGAGATATCGCAGCCGCGTCCTATCGCATGTTACATCGATGACGCCCGCGACGAACGCTACGAGCGTACCACGTGCCGTCGACGAGATTTCCCGATGACGTAATCGCGTCCTCTCGCAATGTATAAATGTGCATGTATGTCGCCGACGCGCCACTGTCGAAAGACAGAAATTTCTGGGCGGCGCGATGTATTTCTATATGTCTGTATATGCATTTTCCCCGCGTCCCGCCCCAAATCGCTCTACTTCTTGTTATGTTGTGCGTACAGTTAGGATTGCCATATTAAAATTTTCAAAACTTCAGGGACTTACAAGCCCCAAAAACCCCGAAATGTTTCGGTTGCAATCCCGGACGTATACAAAAATGCGCTTAAATCAATAAAATTGATTGGACCGGTAAATGGAATCGTTATTTCACGTCTAATTGTTCATTAGCATTCAGAGCGAAGAGAGATTCGAAAGTGAATAAATACAGACTATTTTGATTCAAAATAAGTTTTATTATGGGTTTAGTTTAAGTTTTATTAAGTTTTATTAAAATTAAAAAATTATGTGATACCTGTGCTATTTGGTAATTGCGGAGTAATGCGAGAGGAGTAATCCAAATAAAATATTTAGCAGTTTTCCTGAAACCCCGGACGCTTCCAAAAAATCCCCCCCTCCGGACGTCCTAAAAGAGAGGACAGTGTCCGGGGAAAAGAGGATGGCAACCCTATGTGTACATTAATACCGCTACAACTGTCTCTAGCTATTTAGATTATTATTGTTATTACTATTACGGTTATATAATTATCAATATTATTTTATTATATTCTGATTTGCGTTATTGCTACCGAACGATACTGTCGCCATCACGGCAGCGATTACAATTATCCTTAGTACAATTATTAAATCATTTATTACTAGTAAATAATGACAATTCGCTGCACTGGGGGGGGGGGGGTGAGCGTTTGTTATTCGTACCCAACGCGACAACGATTGTCGTCATATAAATATATAAAACGCGCAGTGATATTATTATATTTTATTTTTTATCGAAGTCTTTTATATGTAATGTAATGTAATGTAATATATATATATATTACATTACTTGTTAACGCGCGTTTCATGCAACGAAGCGGCAATTAACACTAAGGATCTCAGATTTGTTGCTTTATTTATCTTCCGTGAAGGAGAAATGAAGCGTTAGATTCGAAGCAATAGGCGTTGTTCCGATTACGAACAGCGGATCGTGTAAGTTAGAAGAAAAAGAGTGTCGCTAGTGAAACATTTAATAAAGCTGCGATTTTGATAAAGTTTCAAGCCTGAGAGTTATTATAAACTTCATACGTCACTTGTAATTTTTCAAGTATTTATTTTCTTGTTTTGTCTTTTACATATGTTAACTTATAGAAGAAATCTATATACATTTAACTCGTTTTTTTACACATCTACGATCGAAACGCTAGTTGTATGTATATTTTGAATGTTTAGTTTAAAAAATGAGCAAAAAAAAAATGAAAAAAAGATCCGTACCAGCTCAGCTTAAGCTTAAACGTACGTCGCTTGAAACGTTAAAAGCACTTTACTTCTCGTAGAAAAAGTTTGTTTGTTTTTTGTTTTTTTTTTTTTTTTTTTTTTTTTTTAATAATACACACAAAAGTTTCATTCGACGATCTTAAGAGCCATAAAAAATTTCATATCTTCATCAAAAAAGTAATCGCAGGTAAGATGATACGATTCGAGAATATGATTCTTCCTGCTTTTACGATTATAGTAATGTTAACGTTACCGCTTGCAAGGAAGGAGATTCGCGATTGCGTAAAATGCGGGCAAGTCGCATACATCTCTAAATTACGCCACTTTACTTTACTTTATTCCGGGCCTCCCTCCGCCCTCCACCTTGTCTCGGCTCGAAAGATTTTTCTCAGAATTCGTATTGCGAAACCAAAATGAGGATTTTAGCGACCGCGCTCCCGACGAATATCGTGTTGTGGTAGATCTCCATGCTGAGATCCAGCTCGATCTCCTGCGGTCCCGGGATCGAACGCGTCAGTACCAGGACCGCCTGCGACGGCGCCGGTTTTCTCAGGGCGAAACAGGATTCCGTCGCACGCGCGACACCCGGTGGTGCGCGCACGTCCACCAACGCCATGGTGAACTGTATCGTCGAGTCGGGCTGGTGGCTACCCCTCATGGTGAACAGTTCCAGTTGACCGGCCGACGGGATAGGCAGCATGCTCACGAAGGTGATGAAGTTGTAGGAATAGTGCGAGGGCGACCGGAGGCAAGCCAGGTCGTCCATGCGGCAATATCTCGAGGATCGCACGCAACGGCTGAAATGAAAAGCGAGAAATTTATTCGCTTTATTATTACAATCAAATCCGAAATAATAATAATAATAATCGAAATAATAAAAATAATGTAAAATAATTATCAATATTAATAATTATTATATTAAATAAATTATTTATTTTTTTAATACGACAAATTATTATTAATATTATTACGGAGAAATGTTATAAATATTATTATTATTATTATAGGAAAATATTCTAGGGAAAGAATGGTTTTGTTAAAGTTTTTATTAAAAATTTGATTAAATACGAAAAATAGAATGATAAATGGCATTCTTCGACGGACAGAAATCTTAGATGTTTAATTATGATCATTTTTTTAAATTTATATGTAAATTCAGGAGAATTATTATTAATTATTATTAATTAAATCACAAACTGAAAAGGTGAAGGAAGAGATAATTGACTTCAAATTTGATTATCAATTTATTTATAGAGGAAATAATTTGCCTTTAACTTTGAATTATTTCTATTGCAAATCCGTTAAAAATAATAGGATGTGCTTCGCGATTTAAGCAATTATCCTGAAATTTATTATATTAATTGATTAGATACAAATCTAAAAATAATTATTTTGGGCCATCGGAATGATCATCATTCAGGATGATGATTATCTGCAGAATTTTTAATATTTTTGCGACCAATTTGAAAGATTCGCATAAATATCATAACGATCCAATGTAAAATTATTTTCAAGTTTGTGTCTGTGAAATATTGTATTGTTAAATTCTTCAACAAAACCGTGTAATATATTAGGAGGATCCAGAAAAATCGATTTATCAATCCAATTTCATTACTTCTTTCTCATGGGGTCCTGCTGGTATCCGGAGGGACAATTTATCCGATTGCAGCGGAAACTCCCGCGCGTATTCTGGCACGTCTCGTCCGGTCCCCTGCAGACCTGACCGGTCGCGCATTCATCGATGTCTGCAAAAAAAAAAAAACACACACGACAAGTGTGAAGACAATTAAAGCACGCGTTGCGGCACGCGGTGTCGTGATTGCCCGAGATCGAGGAGATTATATGGAGGAAGGCGCGTTCGTGACCCTCGAGCTGGTGCTCCAGTTTCGCCGGCAATATCGGGTCAAGTACAAATTGCATCGCATCGTTTATAACTGCACAACCGGACAAAGTAGGTGGAACGCGTGCCCCGCTCGTGAAGCTACGACACTCAAGCACATAACCGGGCTCTCACTTTCTATCTCCCCGTGATCCGTCGCGATCACGTCGATATGACGCATGAAGTGATCCGCCGATCCTCGGCGCCGCGCTCCTTCTCCTCTCCATAACGTAAAGTGTCTTCGTACCCGACTATGTGTTTTTTTTTTTACAATATTCTCTATATACTATATAGGAATGATCACCTTGACACGTTCGACCGTCAATGCCGAGCCTGTAACCGTCCGGACATTTGCACGCGTAGCTTCCCGGCGTGTTCTCGCAGATGCCGATGCAGAGATGATTGTCTTTGAATTCCGCGCACTCGTCGATGTCGCTGCAAGATCGGTTGTCGGCGTTCAGTCTGAATCCAGCTTCGCACCCACATCTGTAGCCGCCCCAGACGTTCAGGCACACGTGCTGGCAGAGCCCCGGGGTTTGCCGACACTCGTCGATGTCCTGCAAGCAGTCGCGTTTTTCAGGGGGGGGGAGGGGGGGGGAACAAGAACGTTTTAGGATATACTCGATCGATTCGGAGTTGTGTATGGGGCATAGCTCACCTGGCAGGCACCGGCGGGTCCCCCGACATTTTCGAAACCCTCCGAGCACAGGCACCTGTACGAGCCGATAGTGTTCTCGCAGCGGCTGTTCAATCCGCAGATGCTACCACCGTAGATGCTACACTCGTCGATGTCGACGCAATCGTTGTTCGGCCCGACCGCGTGGCCGGATGGACAGACGCAGTGATACCCGCCTTGCCGGTTCTCGCAAGTCTGGCCCTTGCCACACTCGTGCGTTCCCTTCTGGCATTCGTCTATGTCGATGCAGTACTGCCCGGATGCTGGGTCCAGGGTGTAACCAGGCGCGCAGATCACTCTGGACGCGCATCTGTCAAAACGTTCCCGTCTAATTCGTGCCGCTTCTCTCTCTCTCTCTCTCTCTCTCTCTCTTTACGGAAAGAAACAGTTTTCTGAATATATTTAAAAAATAATTTTATCGTACCATCAGACTATAATTTTGTTTGAACGTTCAAATTGATTAATTTTTGCACCGTTATCGTAAATATGCATATAATAATTTTGATGAGCCAATTTAAATTATTCTTTAGTATCTGTATCTGTATCCATATAGAAAATCTTGCGGCAATATTGCTGCAATACAGCTGCAAGATCTGTAGGTATCTGTAGGTGCAAAATATCGGATGAAAAAAAAAATAAATTTAAATCGGGCCGTTAAAATTATATGGACACTTATGTATGATGATAACGCTACGAAACATTTTTTTTATATTTTAGTAATTTAACTTGAACGTCCTACAAAATTATATTTTGATGGCCCAATAAAATTATTTTTAATCAATTATCAATGTTCAGATCACATCCTGTATAATTACTTTCAAATTTTCAGCAATCTTGCAGCAAAAACTGTCTCTCTCTCTCTCTCCGTCTTCCGCCAATCGAAAACTTTACCTATACGAGCCCAAGGTGTTGATGCACATCTGCATGGACCTGACGCATGGATTCGGCGTTCTCTGACACTCGTCTATGTCCACGCATTTGCCACTGGACCCGGACTCGAAGCCGCGCGGGCAATTCGGCCAAGATCCAGCCGGCATTAACGACGTCGGCGTCGTCGTCGTCGTGATCGTCCCGATTCTCATCGTCGTCGTCGCCCTTGGCGACGAGTGCGGCTGCGGCGTCGGTGTACGCGGGATGCGATCGCAGCGATACGAGCCCAGGGTGTTTCTGCACTGATACCCGGGGCCGCAGTCGTGGGTGCCCAGAACGCACTCGTCGTCGTCCTCGCAGATCTCCGTCGCGGCGTTCAGGGTGTACCCGGTGCCGCAGGGCAGGAAACGCGTGCACGTGTAGCTGCCGATCGTGTTGTCGCATCTCTGCGTCGCCAGACAGTCGTTCTCCTTCAAAACGAAAGATTGTCGGAATCAACGGAGAAGAGTCGGTTTCGGATCAAAGGGAGACTAATTTAAATTAAATCTTAACTCATCTTCCTCGGCGGTTCCCCGACGCGCGAGAGATGTAGCAATATTTAACATTTATCTTTTTTCATTTCTCCTAGATTTATAAGCAATAAATATCAGATCACACGTGATATACACGGGAGCATCGGAGAGTCGTCGTCGTCGTCGTCGTGGCCGTTACCTGCAACTGACACTCGTTGATATCGACGCAGGCCTGCGTGAGATTATCGCGCCTGAAACCGGTCTTGCAGGTGCACGTATAGCTGCCCATGGTGTTGACGCACTCCTCGTTGCTGCTGCAAACGTCCACGAGCTCCCTGCACTCGTTGATGTCGACGCAGCCGCGATTCCTCACGAACCTGGTGCCGGCCATGCACTTCTGGTTCACCGGTGCCGGTATCGCGGTCGTGGTCGGTCCTCTGGATACCGGAACGGGCGGCCTCGAGCAGCTGTAACCACCTGGTTGGTTGTAGCAAATCTCGTCACCGCACGTATCCAGCCCCTCCGCGCACTCGTCAATGTCTATAATTTTCAAGAAAAAAACTTACCGAACGGCGAACGTTAAAAGTATCTTTTGTTTTGCATTATTAAAGCGGGTTGTTCTCTCACGATTAAAATGTTAATGTTATTTAACAGAAAAGCGTTGTTATTTTTTTTTTTACACAACAAACATTATTTAAGCTTCAAATTACATTTCTCTGAAAGAAAAAGCGATATATTGAAAGCAATTAAAGTGTAAAAACACAGGCACACGAAACACAAATATAGTATCGACTTATCGCGCAATGTATATATGTGTGCACTGCAACTAATTATAAATCGTACGTGTGATTGAATAAGCATATTGAAAGCCGATAGAAATAATATATAATTCATCCAGGCAGAATTTATCAAACATGCACCAATCAGTTAATCCTGAGATCAATATCGTTCTCTGACGAGTTCTGAAAATACGAAAAATATCTGAAATCGTTGTTAATACAACTAGCCTAACAACTAATTTTATACTCTTACGCTACATTCAGATGAAAAAATAAGAAGTCTACGACCAAAAATAAACAAATTTTTAAATTCCATAAACATTTTATAATTTATACACGGACAGAATACTTTTGCTGGCAAATCTAAAAATTTGACCAGATACAGATCTGAAAATAATTTTGTTGGCCCATCAAAATTATCTTGTAGAACGTTTAAATATGATGATAATACTGCAAAAATGTTTGGTCTTCTAACAGTCAATTTGAACATTGTATATAATAATTTTGAAGGCTCAAAATCAAAATCGTTTTCAGATCTGTATCTAGCCAAATTTTTAGATTTGCCAGCAAAAGTGTTTCTTTCCGTGTGAAAGCGATTTTCAATATTTTATAGGACAAATTTCATGAAAAAAAATTAGATTTACCTGTACACCTGCGTAAATGGGGATGATAACGATAGCCGGATGGACAAGCGGGTCGTTGGCGTTGGCGAGGAGGAGGGGGTCTCTCGCACCTGCAAGATACGCAATTCATCAGACATTTAAACTCTCCTATTTTTTAAATATCGATCACGATCACAGAGATTACTACTAGTAAAAAAGTTTCCTCGTACCTGTATGTACCCGGTAGGTTGACGCATCTCTCCGAGAATTTTGCGTCGCAATTGTATTCTCCGAGCAAGCACTCGTCGATGTCTTCGCATCGTCGAGTGCCTAAGGAGTACTGGTACCCGGTTGGGCAGGACGGCAGCCTGGTCAAACACTCGAAACTACCCTCTTTGTTCACGCAGTACTGATGCAAGTTGAGTCGGCAGTTGTGCAGGCCCTCGGAACATTCGTCGATGTCCAGGCAGGTACCGTTGAAGGCCCGTCTGTAGCCGCGGCTGCAGGGTGGTATCAACTCACAGATGAAAGATCCGTTGGTGTTGACGCATCTGCAGATGCAACGTTTCATAAATCTGAATAGTCCCAGTGTCGGTCGGTCGTAGAGAAAAATGATTGCTATATCAATTGTAATAATTATTACAAAAGACGCGAAATACGCGATTTCGTCGAAAGCGCGCACCTGTGCGTACTCTGAGGACAATCGTGCCTGCCTAATAGACACTCGTCTACATCCTGACAGCCTTTCGTCGTCGTGCTGAAATACCAGCCGGTACTGCAGAGGGGCGAGCAATCGTAGCCTCCCGGAGTATTCGTGCATCTCTCGTGATCTCGACATCCTGGCCCGACCGCGCACTCATCGATGTCCACGCAATAGCCCGTACTCGCGTCTCTCTTGTATCCCAGTCTGCACGGCTCCGTGGACCAATAACGATCCGTATTCTGAAATATGAATATGAGATGAAAGTTACAACGTGATTACAAATATTTGAAGTAACAATTTTTACACAAATGTGCATTTGCGTAATCATTCAAGACAATCGACAACGTCATCGATATCATTACTAACAGGATTGGGTAAATTAATATTATTTTTCTAACTAAGTTATGTTGTTAAAATTAATGGCTTACAAAATTAATCTTAAAGTTATGTGTTAAATGTGTATTACATGAAAACAAAAAAACTGATTCAATTAAAAATTGCGTTAAAATTGAATTAAATTAAAAGTTAATTTTAAAAAGCATTATGTCATCATGTTAGATTAGAATGTCGTAATTTTTTTAAATTAAAATATTTTAGATAGTAAAACAATTGCGATATGAATCATCGAATAAATTTAAAACTTTATTTGTAAATTAAATTTGAAATGAAATAACAAAGAAATATTTTTTTACATTTAGAAATGCGTTTTTTTTTCTTTTACCATTTTTTTTCTTCTACGTAGGTAAATTTTTAATTTAGGAAAAAAGTTAAAATCTATGTGTTTTAGAAATAACTAAAATTTGAAGTTATAAATTAATTCGTTTCAAAATTAACTGAGTTAAGTTAAAAATTATTAACCTTCTAATTTTACTAGTTAACTTTTTTTAAGTTACTAGTAAAATTCATTACTATTCAATCCTGATGTTATGTGATGTTATTTAAAGTAATAAATTGTCACGAGACGTGCGATTTGCGAATCGTTCAAGATCAATGCTGTCACGAAATTCGTTGCTTAAGTTACTTACTTGTATTTTATTGTAGCGCGAAGCAGCGAACAACGGCCTTCCCGTTGTCATGCCGCTGGTCGTCGATCCGACAGCGCTGACAGCCCTGGTCCGTATTCCGCAAACGTAGGAGCCATTCGTATTGACGCAATAATGAGTCGGGCCGTTGCAAGTGTGCAAACCGAGCAGGCACTCGTTGATGTCCTCACAAGGGACATCTTCGGCTCCGTACGCAGATCGAGAATTGTTGTTGCGCAACCGGAAACCGGGTGGACAAGTTGGAGAACAACGATAACCACCCTCCGTGTTCACGCAACGCTCACCCATGCCGCAAGTCGCTATTCCATTGGCACATTCGTCGACATCTACGATATACAAATTAGCAGATCATCGCGAATCGCCATTTTGATAATAGCGCGCAAAATATTCAATGTGTGAAAATAGAATAGAATTTGCTTTTTGCGCTTCGGCCTTACAGCCTGGAAGGGAACTTGATTTACGACATTGATCCTTCTCATCCTTCTATCCCTTTATTCAATGTGAAAATAAATAAAAAACGATTACCGATGCAGCGGCGAGACTTCCCGTCCAAAAAGTAACCGGCGCCGCAATCCTCGACTTCGTTCGTGACCGACGGAGAGCTCGTTTGCTCCAATTTGTATCCTCTGCTGAATCGATCGTCGCGTTGATCGTCGTCGACCTCCTCCGTGGTAGACGTAGCCTTGTCATCGTCGTTTGACATATCATTTTCAATCGGTATGCACCTATTTTTTTTTTTTTAAACGTCACATTAAGAAGTTAAGATTAAATTTTTGTTAAAGTCCCGCTTTCAGTCTATGTTCGTTAAAATATCGTTGGAATTTCGCTGTACCTACCTGTAACTACCGATTTCGTTAACGCAACGCTCGTCGAGCTCGCAGGAATGTAATCGCTCGTTGCACTCGTTGACGTCAATGCACCTCGTCATTCCGGAGTCATTCGAAGGTTTGTATCCGGCGGAACAAATCAGCCGCGAACCTGATTGCACGTTTTTTTGCCGACCAGGCGGACCCTCGTTGGTCGTCGGAGAACGCGGAAAGGTACTCGTTGTCGACGTTGTCTTTGCACACTCATACGCGCCCTTCGTGTTAACGCATATCGTGGTGGGATCAGGACAAGGATTCCTCGACTCGATACACTCGTCTACGTCTAAAAGAAAATACGTGCACAGAAAAAAAATTAGTCTTAAATCAAGATTACATCTTTCTTAATATCTACAGCTAGCTCTTAAATAAAAAAAACAAGAATATTATCTTGTTAGAGAAAATTTTAGTATTGATGCTAGCTATAGATATTCTTGTATGTAAGCAAAAATATTATGATCTTCATATAGAAGATTTTTAAGTAAAAATTTCGAGTAAAAATAATATGCATCAATACAAAAATAACATGCATCAATACAAATTCAATCAAATGAAGATAAACATTTTTAAGAAGATTCTGATATTCTTGCTTATATATAAGCAGATAGCATTGAGAATATTTTATTTGATTCAATATATATATATATATATATATATATATATATATAAAAGAGATTATATATTCATATATATAGAAGATTTTTAATTTTTAGTTGACCAAAAATAATACTTGTGTCGATAGAAATTTCATTCAAGTCAAAACTAACATTTTTAAGATTATAATATTTTTGCTTATGAGAATATTTTCCTTAATTTAAGATTAATCTTTTTCCTATGATCTATTAAAAAAAAAAAAATTGAGAATGTTAACAAAAGTTTCACATGATGAAGACTATGCCATGTAATTTTTTTCAAAGTTTTAGTTTTCTTTCTTTTTTTTTTTTTTTAATCTTAATGCTGCCAATTTGGCTCAGAAAATTTCTATTTGTATATTAATTAATTATTATAATATAAATATTATATATTAATTGTGCTCGCAAACGGCGTTATCGAAAGCGCCAGTCGCTTAAGAAGTCAAGCTTGTTTACTCACATGCGCAAGAGATACGGGGAGGGTCGAAGAGTTGCATGCGTTACATCAGATCGTGGATGCGAATTGAAACTCATTTCCAAGATAGAATCCACGACGTGTTAATCCATGATCGATTCGATCGATTTTCTTTTACAACGAAGGAAAAATTGCGATCGCGCGAGATCGCGCGCGCATGCGTGCGCTCGCCCAGCAGGAAGACCGGAAATTTAAATTCGGAAAACGATGATAAATATTTAAGTCTTGTCGGAAAGCCGGACGGCCATGCCGCGTTATACGTGCACACCGTAACACCGTAACACGCAGTCGTAACATAGAAAATCTGAATGAGACCATCGAGAGATTACGTAGGCTCTCACCGATGCAGATTCCCAGGCCGATACTGTATGTGAATCCTTTCCCGCATTTCATATCGCACTCGTAAGCACCCTCGGTGTTTCGGCATTGCTCGACATCTGCCAGACAGCTGTGAATATCTTCCGCGCACTCGTCCACGTCTGATTAACAAATAAGCATAAGGGGATTACGTGAGGTAGGGAAAATCTCTCCCTACCTAGAAAATTCCTCATTTCATCGATATATCCACGCGTCACTTCGACGGCGTGATCGATCGGGAGGAGATTTTTTTTTTTCTTTTTACCCCTGCATTGCTGCAACGATTTGTCGAACTTGAACCCCGCGGGGCAGGACTTCACCCCGGTCATCTCTAGACACGTGTAGCTACCCTGGGTATTCACGCAGAACGGCTTGTCGGCGGCACAGGCGTCCGATAAGACGGCACACTCGTCGATATCTAGGAAGACAAAGAAGACACGTAATTATAATTTTAATTAATAATATATTAGAGGTACCCATAATGTCACTTTTTGATGCGCAAAATTTTATTTTACTTAACACTTTAGTACGAGTTAATCTATAAAATAATCTCCATCGTTGTTGATAATCTTTTTCCATCTTTCTGGCAAATTTTCAATTACCTTCTTGTAAAATGAGGATAAATTTTGTAGTAAAATATTTCAGATTTTGGTCCGCCGGAAAGATCGAAATCGATTATTTTTTAATTTTTTTAAACCACAACGCATGCTTTGATACTCTAGGATAAAGCTGAGTTAATTTGGCATTTGTTGGCACTAGTAGCGTTACCCTTTCGAAAAAACTACCCTTGTAAAGCATCAAATATGCACGTTATCCATACTTTGGCCTTCTATTCTTAATGCTACATTCAAATTCTTTCAAAATTTTACGATTTTACACTAAAAAAAATAAATTTACTTATTATATTAAATTATGTAATAATAAATCACGAACAAAATGGCAATGCTTATTCATTATCTGAAAAAACGACATTACTTACTGCTACTAGGGGGTACCCCTAATAATTTGTTAATAAAAAATGAAGGAAACAATAACTTTTGATTACCTGCGCATATACCCGCCAGCGAGTCCCATTGATAGCCCGGGGGGCAAGCCTCGTAGGGTGCGTTCTTCGCAGATTTTCCCGTGATGCAGATGTACGAACCTATGGTGTTCTGGCACCCTCCGCTGGGACACACGTTGCGCTCCAAACATTCGTTCACGTCTGATCGATGGATCGGCGTGAATGAGGCGACGCCAGTGAAAAGTGGTGGATCACATGCGAAAGATCGAACGCACGATCGCAAAAACAAGCATTGCGCAGCGCGAGTTGAACGGGAATTAATATCTCGCCGAATGATAAAAAAAAAGAAGACCAAGGTACAAGTTCGATTCGCAATTCACACAAAGCGAGACAGAGATAACAATAGCCGTAGAGACACGATCGGCGCAACATCGTGAAACATCAAACATCGACGAGCACGCTAGCATAATACAGTCGATTCCCTGTCGTCGATAAGATCTCGTGCCGGATAAATAAAATGGTCGCTTAATCGAGAAATGTACAAAAAAAATATCATCTACAGGATAAATAAAATATTAATTAAAATTTAATATAAATAATATAATTAATTAATTATAAATAAAAAGATTTAGAAATAAGATTTAAGATGATAGATAGGCATTGGCCTTAACAGGATTAAATCTTAGATATAATCTAGGCTAGAGGTGTAATTTTTTTTTTCATTTTTCTTAATTGAATTTATACATATAAATTTCAGAATAATTGCTTTCATTGCAAAGTGCTGTTACTATACTTAACAGACTTCCAACACAGGTCAAAGCTATATTTCTAAATCGATAATCAGATCTGAAAATAGATTACCCCCTCATTTCCTTGTTGCAAAACTCTTGTTGCGAAAAAAATTTATATATCGTATACATAAATATTCGTTGTAAGTACCTTTTAGAAACATCGAACAGTACAAAAAACTAACTAAAGCGAGAGCGTGACACAATTTCCTGCATTGCCGTGTCGGATCTGTTGTGTCAAGATCTCAACGAAAATTGGTGGAGATGGCCGATTAAAATGGCGATCGATCGACGAGACGAGATCGGCACAACAGGGAATCGATCGTAATAAATAAACGGGGGAGAGCAAGGAGCTGTGCTTTCCGTTGTCACGTTGTTACGTGTGAAGTAAAGGTGAAACGTCACTTCGCTCTCTTACCTGCACCCAAGTGTTACCTTCTCTCGAATTGTACATACCGTCGCACACCTGACGGGTGGCGTTGTAGCGATAGCCCGACGGACACAACGGCGACGATTCGTCGTCGTCGTCGTCGTCGTCGTCGTCGACGTTCTTCTTGCCCTTCGACGATCTCAGGATGCACGAACGCGCGTCGTCCGCCAAGTCGTACCCCGGATTACAGCTGCACGTGACAGCCACCCCGTTGTCGGTGCACCGATGCTCGCAGGGGTGAGTAGGCCGACATCTAAAAGCGGAGATTGAATTATTAACGTCTCTTCTCGCCGTGGAAAAATAGACGCGCCTCGCCCAGCTGGCTCTTTCATCGCGATCCCGCAGCTTTCGCGGTGTCGCATCGCATCGCCGCGATAATTAAGTGGAAATAACGGAATGATCATGCCGCAAATGCAATTTTTCCACCGCGGAACGAAAGGAATATCCGTATTAATGGAATATCCGCGTTACTCGTTTACCTGTCTGGATTCTGCTTGCAAGTCTTCCCGTCCTCCAATAAAGTGAAGCCGGGGCGGCACTCGCAACGATACGAGCCCGGCGTCGGTACGCAAATGTCAGAGCAGAGCATGCCTTTCATGAGTTGACAGATATCGTCCACCTCTGTGAAGCGGAACATTAAAGTGGCTTAAAGTCGCGCTCGACGTACACAGAGCATAAAAAGAAGGGAAAGTGCCACGATATTCCTTCTCGCTTAAGGAAACGTGCGACTCGACTCGATTTATTTACAGAGCAATTTTATTCACAAATATATCTTTGCTTATATATGTAATCTGTAAATTTTTTTTTAACGATAGAGAGAGATATTCTGCGCGGCGATTGACGAAATTGACAGTAAAATTATGTTTGGTGGCAAATTGCGTGGTACCCGGAGTTGGTATGGAATACGACGTGGATTCCGACAATGTAGAGGACGGATCGTCCGACGATGTGGAGAGGGATGATGTAGGCGAAGAAGCCGACGACGATGGTGAGGATGACGGCGACGGCGACGACGATGATGACGGCGACGGCGACGGCGACGGCGACGACGACGGCGTTGGCGACGATGACGATGACGACGGCGTCGGCGAGTATGTCGAGGACGTTGGCGAGGATGACGATGAAAACTCTGGCTCGGTCTCGGTCGAGCTCTCGCTCGAAAATTCGCTCGTGAGATCCGTCGTGGTGCTAGGCGACGCCTCGTAACAGCATTCCAAGAACGCGGGATCCCAAGGAGCGCCGAACGCAAAGTTTTTGAAGGAGCATCCCTGACCCATAGAGCCCGCGAGGATTCCTAGGAAAATATTAATAAAAAGTGCGTCAACGTTAGTCAACGTTAATCAAGATTTTTCCGGACAAATTTGTCCTGTTGTTGTTGTTTTTTTTTTTTTTTTTTGCTAAAGATGAAGCTCGTTGAATTTTCGTGAAATATAAATTTTGTAAAAACCTAGCTTGCAGCCCTCGCAACAGTCGCGATGGTAATCCCCGCGGCCGGGTGTCCTCGATGTCTTCTGCGATGTCGCGCTCGTCACACAGGCCAGACCTTTGCGCGCGTCGGCTTTGCCCTTCTCACATTGCAACTCGTGGTAGGCCCGAACGCAACAGATGTCCACTGCCTCCAGGCAGAGACCCTGCTCCACCCTCGGCACCCCGGTCACGGGCCCGGTGAACTTCTCGCACCTAAGACCCTCCCGAGCCCAAGAGGTGCCAAGGCCGCAGCATTTCTCGAACCGAGCCTCCATTCTTCCCTCGACAACGAGCGCTGTTTCGAGAAAAAAAAGAATAAGCAAGACGCGTAAATTTATTTGAAAGAGCAGAAAGACGCGAATGTCACGTGTGTCTTCGTGTGTGTTTATTGAAATTAATTTAATTATAAAAATTAAAAGAACTTTCAGGTTCAAATCATTAAATCAAAATAATGCCAATAACAGAAGAGCTTTGCCGACACAGGTTATTTATAAATACACATGTATTGATAAATAAAATTATAATAATTTTACAAACGTCTTTTGATCCAGGGATTAATTAAAATCTATAGAAATTCGAATTTCTATAAATTTCAAAAGTGATACTTGCATCGAATAGAAATTCAATCAAGTTAAAATTAAAATTTTTTTAAGAAAATTATAATATTCTTGCTTACGAGAATATTTTCCTTCATTTAAGACTAATCTTTTTTCTATGATCTATTTATGATCTATTTGTATAAATTGAGAGATATATGCGTGGTTTATTAGTACAATTTTAAATGCTTCGCTTTATAGCTTTGTGAATGTCGTAAATTAACTTCAGAAGAACGAGATGGAGATCTCGCATCTAGGTCAAATGCTCTGTTTGATTTTTGTCAAGCTTATCACTCTCCCAATCCTTTCCCAATCGTTCACTTAAAATTTCTACAAATCTCTTATTCGTACCATCGCAAAACTCTAAGAAAAATGCACTAAAACGTCGAAAAAAAAAAAAAGTAGTAGAATTCTGTTGTATCGTCTCGATAAAAAAATTATGAGAGATTATTTAGTGGATCTATCAGGGAAAATACGCGAGAGAGAAACTAGCGTGGGAAAAAAATGTGCTTTGCACATTGATAAGAATGAAAAGCGTCAAAACCTTGTCTCTCTCTCTCTCTCTCTCTTTAGACATCGTGTGTTTTCTCGCTGACAAACGCGAGTCTGAATTTTATCTGTAAAATTTATCAATCTAGCGCGCAAACAGTTTCTACGAAGAGCTCAGAGATCCTCCAATAGCGCGCTTTCGCGATCTCAATTGTTCCTCAATGCGTCCGATCTACATATAATGTGAAAATTAATTTGTATCAATCGACGCGCCGTGTGCACGAAACCACCATGGGCGTCGGGCGTATATTCTTTTTGAGACTGTAATATAGTTTCGAATTAATGAATTTTATAATAGTCATCAAATGTAAAAAAATATATATATATATATATATAAATTTGATTGTTCATAATAAAGAAAAAAAAAATAAACATTATTATAAACAAAGTCGCGGCGGAATGTTCCGCGTTGTATATATTTGTATATGTGGAAAATTTGTTCCTTAAGAAAAATTTTGCCTGCGCCCATGTCGCCCACTTAAATACAATTATTGATATCTATTAGAATATTGGCGGTTGATCCTCACTCCTTGGAATCGTTTCTTGAAATATCGAACGCGGTGTTCCGCGTAATGGATAAATAAGCCTAGGTCAATGGAGACCCGACTAATAGGATGATTTGCTTAACACTCGTATATGCAATGAGCGTCGTCGCGACGCAATGAAATTTAGTCGATCGCAAATATCAGCGACTCCGTAATTCTATAATACGTAAGTAAAGAAGTGCGTTATTGAAATTTGAGACAAATTTTCTCAGAAATTTCTTCTACGATATTAATAATTTTTACATAATTACCTTTCTAAGAGTCGTAGATTCTATCTCAATTCAACGTATGTTGAAATTATGTATGTGAAAATTTGTATGAATCAAAAATCTATTAAAAATAAAAAATATTAGAAAAAAATTATGCAAAAATCTATTATAAAAGTAAAAAATATAAGAAAAATCAAACTCTCTTTTTCCCTCTTTTTTTAATAATTTAAATACGAATTTCTCGCATAATAAGCAAAATTCTTTAACAATCTTGGGCGGTCTTTCAGGCGGATTGAAACTCTAGCGAGTTTGATCGGGAATTTAAAAATCTATTAAAAATAAAAAATATTAGAAAAAATTATGCAAAAATCTATTATAAAAGTAAAAAATATTAGAAAAATCAAACTCTCTTTTTCCCTCTTTTTTTAATAATTTAAATACGAATTTCTCGCATAATAAGCAAAATTCTTTAACAATCTTGGGCGGTCTTTCGGGCGGATTGAAACTCTAGCGAGTTTGATCGGGAATTTAAAAATCTATTAAAAATAAAAAATATTAGAAAAAATTATGCAAAAATCTATTATAAAAGTAAAAAATATTAGAAAAATCAAACTCTCTTTTTCTCTCTTTTTTTAATAATTTAAATACGAATTTCTCGCATAATAGGCAAAGTTCTTTAACAATCTTGGGCGGTCTTGCAGGCGGATTGAAACTCTAGCGAGTTTGATCGGGAATTTAATCGTTATCCGGACTACGAACGATACCTCGTTTGTGCAGGACCAGCTGCTCCAGGTGGACCATCAGCAGGAGGATAATAAAGGACGCAGCGAGATCGACGTAACGTGCCATCTTCCCTCATCGATCGTTTGCCGCGATTGTTATACTCGCGTTATTTTCGCGCCGATCGAGCAACGAGCGAAGTAAAGAGGACCTTCCTCGCGATATTTTTCTTCGGTGTCTCTCTCTGACTTTTTCACCACTTCCCTTTCAAAACTTCTCTTTCGGAGAACAACCGTGCGAGCGATCGTCCCGGAGGAAGTCTCGCCCGGATGCGCCTCGGACGAGCGCTCAGCTTGCATTGAAGCATTTGGTACGCCGGCACTTCGGTTTTGTCATCCGCACCTTTGTCGCACATCTCTCCCTCGCAGGTCCCGGGCCTCTCCTTCTACCCTTCGCCCTCACCCTCCCTCCTTCCCGCGCGCGAGACACACTCTGTTGCGTAGTACGACGACAAGTCTTCCGTCCTTCTCTCTCACTCCTCTGCTTTTCTCACGCTCCGTATCTTCTTAGATAGACGAATACTTAGATAGGCGCGATCGCAGACTCCTCGATGTGTCGATTAACAGCGCGATTCCAATCAGAAACAGGAGGAGCGGACGATCATCTTTAAGATGCTTCCATCTGCTCCTCGTTTTGCGGCTTGACGGGAACAATTGGGAAATTCCGGATATCGCACCGGATATCAAGGCGCAACGAGGCACAAGGCTTTATTTATTTAAAATAAATACATTTTTCAAATGTAATTGTTTCCAAAAGGTACAAACATTTCTACATTTTCTGCTCTCTTCATTCAAATTGTACATTTTTTTAATTCGCGATCGAGCGAAAACGTAACGCTCCGCGTGAACTTTAAATAAATGAATACGAGTCAGCTTCGACTTCTTCGCAGCGTCTTCATGACTTCTTCCGCAGCTTCTGCTCTTCCAAGCCACGGCACAACGGAGCTTTTTTTGCCGAGGCTTCCTCAACAGTGGCCCCCTTGTCGCGTGAATTTTCGTACCGCTCATCGGACGTACGTTGCCTTCAACAAGAGAAAATTTATAATTTACACAACTTGCCTATAATTCACAAATAACGTTGCTACTCGAATGCTATCAACAAGAAATTTCTGCGTTTCACTTCGTCTCTTTTTAGATAACGCGAGATTTTCGCGTTATCTAAAGCCAGAAAAGCCATTACTATCAAGAAGACTTCCTTAAAAAATTATACATCACGACTAATATTAGCAATTTTATCGTGAATACGTTGATTCATAAATTTAATCAACCGATTCAATTAACCCGCACGCAGCACAAATGCTCAAAAAAAACATTCCAGAGATGTCCATAGATGTTCGAGTATCTCTAGGACATCTCCGGGATGTTTTTCGAACATTAGTGCTGTATGGGAAGACATCCTCACTCGGGACGCAAAGTAGATCGCCCGCCATCGTCGCTGCGGGAATATCGATACTGACCCTGACACACGTAACACTCCCCCTCCCCTCCCCACTTCGCAGAGAATCGCGCATTGTGAAAAAATCCCGCGTTACAGAAGCCGCCAGCAGGCACACGCGTCGTCCTCGAGGCGTTTGCCATCGGCGTCTTTACGCAGCCGCGCGTCTTCGGATGTGAAGTGGTGACTTTTTTGCCAGCGGGGTCTGCATATGCTCGGTCTGCTTGTAATAAGGTCAGGGCGAACGAGGCGACGACGGACGGCGTGTGATCACGCGTGTAGATGTAAAAAAACGGACAATTTGGACAATCCGTCGGGGGGGAGGGGGAGGAAAAAAAAACGCGCCTCGTAAGGGCCGAAGACAAGTTTATTTGGTCGGCCGTCTTCCTGTTCCGCGTTTCGGCCGGCCGAAACAGTTGTGTGATCGTGGCTCCCACGAATTCCACGGCGACCATCAACCTCAAAAGAAAAAAAAAAAAAAAAAAAAAAAAAAAGAAAAAAAACTTGAACAACTTAGCTCCGTCAAAATCACAATACTGATCTTTGAAACTTCAATGTCGAAGTTGCCCCGAGAATAATAAATGTAATTGAATATTAATTGCAGTGAGCGCGGAGTGTGTCATACACGGAACGAACAGATCCTTCTGCTGAAGGATCTAAAAATTTTAATGGCTCAACTATATTATTTTTCCAAATTTGGCCAAATTTTTAGATCCTTTCAGCAAAACTGTTTGTGCAGGAAATATGTGTGTACACGTAAAAACGATTTTTCTGAAGGATCTAAAAATTTGATTAAATAGAAATCCGAAAAAGAATTTTGTTAGGCCATCAAAATTATTACGGGTGTTTAAGTATGACAATAACACTGCAAAATGTTTTTATATTTTAACAATCAATTTGAACGTCCTACGTGATTAGTTTAATGGCCGAAAGTTATTTTTCAGATCTGTATCTGGCCAAATTTTTAAATCCTTCAGGAAACTCGTTTTTACGTGCACACACATATTTCCTACACAGAAAAACAGTTTTGCTGAAGGATCTAAAAATTTGGCCAAATTTGAAAAATAATATAGTTGAGTCACTAAAGTTATTATGTAGAGTTTTTAAACATGAACATGAGAATACTGCGAACATTTTTTATATTCTAGCAATCAAAATTTGAATGTTCTACCTAATTAGTTTGAAGGTCCAACAAAATTATTTTTCAAATTTGTATTCGGCTAAATTTTTAGTTTCTTCAGCAAAATCGTTTTTTTTTTGTGTACACACATATTTCCTACACAGAAAGCGTTTTACTGAAGAATCTAAAAATTTGATCAGATACAGATCTGAAAAATAATATTGTTGGGCCAACAAAATTATTAGATAGGGCTTTTAAGCGTGACGAAAGTATTGCAAAATGTTTTTAAATTTTAGCAACCAATTTAAATATCATAATTAAATGGCCCAAACAAAATTATTTTTCAAATCTGTATCTGGCCAAATTTTTAAATCTCTCAGCAAAACCATTTTCTCGTCTACACGCGCAATTTCCTATACATAAAAAGCATAGTTTTGCTGAAGTTATGTGATCGTGGCTCTCACGAATTCCACGGCGACTATCAACTTCAAAAAAAAAAAAAAAAAAAAAAGGAAAGAAAAAAACTTGAATAATTTAGCTCCAAGTAAAAATCACAAAATATCTGATCTTTGAAACGTCAAAGTTGCCCCGAGAATAATAAACTCGCGGTAATGTAATTGGATATTAATTTAAAAAATTTGACCAGACGCAAGTCTGTAAATAATTTTGTCGGGTCATCAAAATCATTATGTTCAGAACATTCAAATTGATTGTTGGAATATTAAAGATGTTTGCATCATCGTTTGATCATGTTTAACGTAAATGATTTTGACGGTCCAAACTAAATTTTCAGATCTGTATCGGACCACGTAAATAACAAAACCACTTCTGTGTATCTACTAACGTGGTAATAATATAAAAAAAAAGGACTTCAAACTTCGTATCTCAAACTGGCAACTTTATTCTGGTTGATCTGTTGCGCGATTGCGTAACACGGGCAACGTCGTCCGATGACAGGTGAAGGTTTACACTTGATTCTTGTGCTCTCGTCTCATCCTCACTGCCACATTTATCCCTCGCGCGGCAAAAGAGCCATGTTTTCGCACAGTCAAAAATTCGGACACAGCATCTCCGGAAAGAAAAAATCGCGATGAAAAAAAAAAAATCTTACAACTCGACGGTCTCGTTGAAAGCACGGCAAATCGAATCAACAGGTATGAATATAATACATAAATACACAAGCGTCTAATGATAAAATACGAATCTTATTGGTCTTATCATTTCTATAATTTTGACATTTCCTTTTTTCACACATGTTAGCGGTAACACGTATTAATCTAATAAATACTGACAGAATCATATCCGAATAAAACAACACGAGTGTATATATATATATATATATATATATATATATATATCTATATATATCTATATATATATATCTATATATATATATATATATATATATATATATGTATATATCCTTAATTAATATATATATATATATATATCCTTAATTAAAAAATATCGCTGTTGTACTTTATTCTAAAATTAGACAATTACAGCTTATTTTTATCAAATCGACTACGAGCGCTTTCTATTCGAAACATAGTAATTACTTGTTTCTCCTAGGCTTCGAAGAATGTAAGATAACCAACGAGATTCGGTTTACTGGACGCGGATGTGTATTTGATAATATTTATCTTATTTCTCCTCTGACGCCGATTATAGAAGATGTAAGTGTACCACCGTGACTCTGTATGTTGATTTCATCTTTGTTATAACTTTGTAAGGTGAAATCATCATTGAAAGTATGTATAAAATGTGAGAAATCTCGACGAAACATTTATCTTATACGACAATGAGTAAATCGTGACACGAAGTATGGAAGAACATGAACGAGGTGTAACAAAGTGAAAATATCTTTTTGAGTGTGACAAGTACGCGATGGACGTCGTCGTCAATAACAGAATATTTATACTTTTCGAATTATTATTATTCGAAGAAAATTAATCAAAATGGAAGTTTCGATACGAATCTTTTCATCTATCCGTAAGTAATAAAATATACAATTATACGTCGTAATATTTGTTTTATCGAAAATTGTACATAGTTCCTTGAGCATTATACTGCGCAGCAATATTTTTTTATATCTTTTTAAATATGATAATCGATTCTTAAAATCCAGAAAAATATTATATATAACGGAATGACAGCTCGGTTGGCTGCGAGTTTTATAATAATATATAAATATACCATTTCCATGAGTTTTTGTTTATTGGAGCAACATTGTAACATGACATACTAAAATCATATACTATTTAATAATATTGTGTAAATTTTTTAATATGTAACTTATAAACGGGAGAGGGAACAGGGCTATTACAGACATATTTCTCCTATTTTATACCTATATCAATATAAAATTATATAAAAATGTTAGATAAAATAATATAAAAATTGTGATACAATCTATAGCAATATAAAATGAATAAATTAACAACAATCATGAATCATAAAAAATGTTTTTAACTAGCATTTTTCTAAGATAGAAACAAATCTATGATGATGTGCAATCATAAAAATTGAATTGTAACAAAAGATGATCTTCATTCCAGTATTTTATTTGAAAATAAGATAGTAGCTGTGTAGTCCGTGTGCTTCATGTGCGAAAATAGAGAAGATAATTGTCACTCTCAAAAATTGTATTGAAAACACCTCGTTCTCGGAAGTCATATTTAAAGAATAATTTTCATGAGAAAGCAATTAAATGGAACTCCCCACCTAGTGCCTCACTTCTATTTTATCCTAACTTATCAATAAAATCCGCGATATTAAGAACCAAGCGGACATTTTTTCTGTCGCATATTTTATTAAGGGAACGACGACTAGGCCATATGAATATAACTGAGGAATTTATATTATGTTCCAATACAGATTCATAGTGCAAGAGTGAAATCTATCTAATTTAATCCAGACCCTTTCTGTTTTCAAACCACTTTCAATATATCTTAACAAAATGTTGTATTTTTATACATAGGTTCTCAATCGAAAGGGTCTAGATCTTCTAAATTGTTTCCCTATTTTCATATATTCAAAAATGTGTGTCCTGAGATTTATTCATATGGCATAATATTTTCAGTCCAGTAGACTATCTCTGTTCTTGATTGATTCGGTGCACAAAATTTCATTCATTTTTTTTCCTTTTCTTCACAATATCTGTGAAATAGGATATTATCAGAACTCGGATTACGACTCTCTATTCAGGCTCTTCTCCTTCTGTAACAATTAAATTGATTTTTATATAATTTACATATATATATATATATATATATATATATATATGATAAAATATAAAGCTACGTTTTAATGCCTACCTTCGCGATCTCCTTCATCGTCTACCAATAGATCGTCTTCTTCATTTACACCATCATCTTCATCGTTCACAGCCTCGTCCTCATCATCATCTTCATCCACATCATCCTCGACTACCACTATGCTGTCGTCTCCTTCCTCTCCTTCTCCTCCTTCATCGCCATCGTCTGCACCATCCTCTTCGTCTTCATCCTCTTCACTTTCACATTCTTCACCATCACCCTCAATGCCATTCTCGACATCTATATCTGGAGCCAGATAATACTAAAACCCAACAAAAGATCAACATATGTATAATCTCTTCGATGTCACTTATGTATTTTATATATAAATATTTAAAGTATTTTTAAAGTATATATAAAATATTTACCTGCAATGGATTAGGCCACATATCATCTTTAATTAGTTCAGCTATCTCGTCTGAACTTGGATCTCCATGATCCGTAAACCAATCAAAGAATGATCTGTGTTTAAGTGGCCTTTTGCGTCCTTTCAATGGTGCTTTGGTTTTTGCTTTCTTTGTTAAATCCGCACCTTCTTTCCAACGGATAGATGTACTTTGAGATGCTGGATCTCCTGCAAAATAGCAGGAGATTCATCGCAACTATGATACTCAATTAAATTATAAATATTACATTGTACATTTTTTTAATTATTAAATAATTAGTTTTCTACATATCAATTTGATAACGGAATGCTGACAACAAATGCGCTCACCAGAAGATCCTAGGTGAAATTCCTTAGTTAAAACATCATTTTCAAAATATGGATTCTCATCGAAGTAAAAATTAATCCTATAGCCAGACTTGATATCTTCAAATTCTTCAACTTCTAATTTGTTTAGGAATCTCAGTGCATCCTCCTCGTCTTCTTCCAATATTTCTGCTATTTCTTTGTTGTTTACAAACTAAAAGTTTTTTATAAGGAAGAATATGATATGAATTAATTTGACATAATAAGAAAAACAACCGCCTCCATCATTTTCTAATCATTTGCGAGACTGAAAATTTAAATCCATCAAATGCCCACGACTCGAGCCCTATATCGCCTGATGCGTTCCTAAACCAATTTAAACATCGAATATCGCAAAGTCGTATCATCGCGTGTTTCCGCGCGAGCCGAAACCACGGCGTGGCGCAGAGATTCACGAGTGACATTAACAAGCGAAAGGCATAATCGTAAAGCACATAATCGTACGGTTACACACGCTTACGCACGTACACAAGTAGGCAAGATGGCGGCGGTCGCCGGTGGACGCCGGCACCGCCGAGAAACGTCAAAACGGCGCGCGGCCGCGTTACCGAGTTTCGCGGAGTCGAGTCGCGGGACGGCGGGCGCGGCGTTGGCAAAAAGGATACGGCGGTGACCCAGAAGTTGGGTATCCTCTTGATGATGTCGTTACGCTTCTGGAAGTAGGGCTTGCGCAGCTTGTTATACTTCTTCTCGACCTCGAGGATCTCGTCGCTGGCCTTCTCGTTCAGGCCATCGATTTGATTCTGACACCCGTCGATCTCCTCGAGGGTCTTCTGTATCTCGACGTCGTAGTCTCGGGCGTCCCCCTCGCCCGAGCCCGGATCCTCGAGCTCCTTGGCCTTCTTATTCGCCGACGCCATGGTTGTTAAACGCGCGCTCCACTCGCCACCACTGCTACACGCCGCACTCTGTTTATTTCTCGTACGCGTTCACCCTCTCGTCACACGCCGATGCCCAGTGCGCGGCGCGCAAGCGTCTGCGGCCGTGAGTCAAGTATAGTCCAGATGGGCGAGTCTGTCGTCTATACCATACAGTATAACCAGTAGTGACACTCGCAGATAGATCGAGGGGTTGATTTTATATATCGTGAAACATGAAAATTACAAGAGTGGCGCGCAACGCAACGCAAGAAATTTACTAGATTTACTAAACGTATGAAGTCGCAGATATTCTAGAGAATTTCCTCATTTTTGTAATTTTCACTTCGTTTCAAAGTTTATGAAATTACTGACATTTAACCAATCAGAAAAGAGAAAATTAATCTCAAGTTTAGCGAACTTCGTTCAGATTGGTCAAATTTTAATCTCAATCTTAATCTCTAATTTGATACCAGCTTAAGAAATAACGTGTTCAAAATTTCTGTAATTACAAATTAAAGAAAAATACATTTTTCATTTGTTCTTTGTGCGAAGCACAGAATTTTTCTGAGTATCAACATGGGAAAGCTAAAAATCCGAATCCTCGTTTTTTAGATCTAAAAGAATATACCAATCAAAGACAAGAGCTCAGTAAGCACGCAAATCCAGCTAGTAAATCAGCAGGAAAAAAGCATCATGTGCCGTTGGCTAATTCACGCCGTCATATTTTGCACCTAATCATTTCTCGGAGCTCGTGCTAGATTTCTGCACGTAAGTGCGGAAACTCGGCACTAGATTTACTATTAAAACAACATGATCTTCGTACGCACTGAAATCTCCGATCATCTCAACTAGCAAACCAACAGGAAAAAAAGCATCGTATGCCACTGGCTTTAGTGTACATAATTTAAGGGTCGATATGGAGACCTCTATCAGAGATAAATTTCTTTTCACCCATATTATGACCAAAATGCTATGAGAAAAACTATATAATTATATTTATAATCAGAATATTTGCCTGATGAAAGCTACAGAACGATTTTTGTAAGAAAATGTGTGAAAATAAATAATTCATTTACGCGTAAATAGACTCACTATAGAACAATAAGGTACAAATATTTTCATCTATTGTAAATTTTTTTTAAGAGCCAAATTGCAAAATCTGTAGTAAGAGTCATAATTTTATAAAAAATACGTAGAAAAAGAACTCATGGCAAAATATTGCTTCTACACTTTTAATATATGGGTGTACTCAAATATATATCTGCACTGTAAATAAGAAGTAGAGAATTACATTTATTTTAATTATTTAAGAGCTAAATTGTAAAATTTGCTCTGTAGGTAGCTTCGTAATTGTAAAAGAAATTATCATGAACAAAGTTTTCATGACGAAACATCGTTTCTATAAGACAAAATATAATTGAGCACAGATACATATCTGCACTGTAAATAAGGAATAGATAATCATTTTAGATCAAGTCGGAGTTAGCCCGTCACTCCTACCGACCTTTAAACGAGCAAAGTATGAGAATGAGATCCAATCGGACATATTGCGTAATCGTTTGGTCGATTAAATATTAGATCTTTTGATAGATCCACTGAAAAATCTTTAAGCAATGTCGATGTGAGTGGTGTGTCCATTTGAAAATGTGCGCATCTAGAACGCTCCTAAATAAAAGTAAAAAAAGTAAAAAGAAAAAGTAAATATATCTCACATGTATTGCATTTACTCACTGGAAGTCAATTGTGTATCTTGAAGCATGAAAATTACAAAAGTGAAAAGATTTACTGGCTTTCAACGTATGAAATTGCAGATGCTCTAGTGAATTTCCTCTCCCTTTTGTAATTTTCCTCGTTTCACAATCGACTGAAGATACACAATCTTGATTGAAGATACACAATCTTGATTGAAGATACACTATCGGCTCTCTTCCGTAACATCCTTTGATTTCTAAAAGATAGCTTGTTATGTTTTGAGATGTTTTGCATTTTTTTCGAAAAGATATCTTTTAGAGATCTAAAATATATCTTATGCAACAGTTTGAAATATCATTTATTAGATCTTGAAGATGTCTTTTAACTTTAAGATCTTTTCATATATCCTGAAAATTTCTTTAAACAAATCCATAATGACCCATAATAGCCTATAACATGAGAATGTTAAATTTATTAATTAATTTATTAATTAAAAATTGCAAACATTAACTTAGACTATTTGCAGCAACTTTTAAATAGTTAGGTTAATATTATGTTTTTTATATAAATTATTTTTGAAGATATTTTCAATAGGGAAGCGTCCCATCTAACCACGTTGCAACTAGATACTTTCGCTCACATCGATCAGTGCTTAGGATAATTTTTTTAGAAATGGACCACCTATCAAAAGATCTAATATTTAATCGATAAATCAACAACGTCGACAATCAGGTATCATTCCTTCAATAGCTATTTATACAAACAATAATTTTTAATTTATGAATTTGACATTGTTACGCAGAGTCTGCTCAATTTCTGTTGCCAATTTGCTCGATTTTTTCTACCATTTTATGTTATGTCAAGCTCTGCTTGATTTTGCCAATCTGCTGGCAAAGCAAGCTTTATCATATATTTCCGACAGTAATCGACATTAACAGATGTTACAGATCCTGTTTGAAATTTGTTGCCTTTTCTCGGAATTGGTTCTCAATTTTTGATAAGTTAAAAATCTATCTCTGCAGGCTTGGCTATCGGCGTTGAGATACTTATATATTATAAACAATCGGACGTAAATCGAACATATTGAGATTTATAAATTACAAAAAATCGAACGCAAGCTGAACATAAATTAGTATAGAGTATTTATATAAATTAGTATTTATAAATTATAAAGAACCAAATGCAACCCGAACACAACCGATACGGACTCTTTTTTTCTTTCATTTTTATTTATTCATTATTTTTAAATTCAATTTTTTTTGTCACAAAAATTGTCTTTAAGGGTTGAAATGAACTTAAAGTAGAAACACAATTTATTGCAATTGAAAGATTTACATCCATAAGACAAGAAATATAATCACATCAATATCGACATGTCATATAAAAAAAATTCAAAAAATTAATATTAATATACAAATATTAGTAATAAGAAAAATGATCGAAAATAATTTTTTTATTCTCGTCTTTAAACAAACTACTTGAAAATATCACAAGAATTCAAATAGTAGTCTCTTACAATATTTATTTCAGTAAAAATAATCGTGCAATTAAAGATATTTTTCCATAAAAAAATTTTCATGAAAAAAAATAAAAGATAATTAGCAATGATGTAAGTACAGATAAAGATATACATTTTTTAAAAATATGCTTTAAACATTAAAAAAATATAAATATCTATAAATATTTTTAATACATCTATAAATATCTTGAAGGTGTATTTTGAGATATCCTTAATATATACAACAGATATATTTCAGAAATATTTCAGTCTTCTTTTAAGAGAGATCATTTAGATATCTTGAAGATATCTTGAAAAAGATCTTTTACGTATCTTTTCCTATCTTCAAGTTTATTAGGTAGAACTTCAAAGGCACAAAATCATTGCTGACGCTTGATCAGTTCGTCTTTGGCTATCAGTATTCAAGTAGGAGTATTTGCTGTGTGAACGTATTCCCATAAGGATTCACTAGTCACTAGGAATCCTAAAGTCACTAAGGTACGAGTCCATTTTGCATTTTGCATCGTGTTTGATGTGGTACTTGAAGGTGAACATATTTGAGAATGTCTTGCTGCAATGCGTACATCTCCATCTGTCACGCTTAATCCTTATCCAATTGTAGCTTACCTCATGATGCCTATTACTCATGATCCAATCGGGGCCAGGACGCAGATTGCCGCAGAGCTTTCGCCTCTGGAGAGATAATATCTTATGCATTCGGTTTGTAAGTAGAGAAATCAATGGCTGAACCGGGATGGAACCGGTATTGCAGAGGTCTGCGACCTTCGCTTACAGACTGTAGAAACTCTGGGAACTGCGTCACGGTCTTGTTAAGGAATGAGTCGCGATAAGTCTCCCTAGTTGCTAGAAAAATCGGCTCGGCGGTTCCTGCCGTAAGACACACGGTATCTCTTACGTTATACTTTCGGTCACTAGAAATATCCCATAATCCAACAAGACCTGTACGTTGGATGTCGTGGGATGTCAATTGTCCAGCTCGGCCGTTATCCTGTTTCACATCCTTAAAATCGTTTACGTTCCCATCTAGCGTCAGATTTTCGATGCCTTTCTCGACATCGCGCAGGTATTTAGAGTTTAGCTCGGGCTCTTCGCGCGGCAGCTGTAACGTCACGTCGGGATTATTCATCACGGAGAATCCGGGAAATATTCCGAGAATATATTAAGCAACACACTGAACAACGTTTTATTATAGGATACAAGTTCCGACTCTCCCGAAGGTTCGTGACGGAAAGAAAGCGTGCGGCCACGTCACGTAAAAGGTCTCGGAGCGCCTCTTTGTGTACGGTACGATAATTGGTGGGAAATGAACAAGACTTGCAATTGGCTAGGCAGATTTCAGAATTGCCAACCACGGCATATCGCGTCTACGGGAGCGCCAGAGGCGGGCGCGTAGTATCGCCGCGTCCGGGATGTCGCTCACGGAACCAAGATGGCATCCGAGGACGGTGCGGGTATCGTGTCAAACGTAGGATGTGATGTAAATAACACGAGCCAGCGAGCGACCGAGTCAGTTGGGGGCGAAGCGGCGGTTGTTACGTCATCCGGGACGGCGTCGCGCACCGTTGTCGAGAGGACGGAAGGACGCGCGCGCGATCCCGCGCGCAATTCGCCGAGGACGCCCACGAGTCTCCCCGCAGCGTCACCGCAGTTTCACGCGAACACGGAAGGGCACGCATTACGGAGGGACACGGGCCTCGCGGGCAGCGGGTCCGGTGATGTGGTGGCTGAACTGGTCGCGAGCAGCGAGCCCGACAGCGAAGCGACGCAGCAGCCGTCCGCCCAACGGCGCAGCATGTCTCACCAGAGTGGTGACCTGGACAACGGCGCTTGTCTTCCGGGAGAGCCAGACGGTAATCCCCTTCCGTGTTTCGTCGATGCCCGCTCGGGGAATGACACCGAACGGACGCCGAAATCCTCGATATCTGTCGTTTCTAATATTGGAATAATGTTTATTCTGGCAGTTTGATAACTGTAGTCTCGCATTCCAATGTTTTTTAGTACAATATAGAACATATTTTTTTTGCAGATAAAATATAGATGACAGTAAAGTTAATTTATGTTTAGTTCTGTTAGAATATGTATCATTTATACAATTATTTATCGATGACTGATTACCGAGAGATATGTTTGCAAAAAGTTTATTTATGTTAACAATCTGTATATATTTTAAATTTTAACAATTTATATTTCAGATTTATTTTAAATGTACAAAGGTTTATATAAAATGTGAGAGTTGATTTGTTATACGATTTGTTATACGATATGTTATACGATTATAAAAGTTGAATTTTTTATATAGATAATGAGAAAGAAATTTTGATTTTATTTAATAATTAAAGTTTTTATTTACTTTTTATAATACTGTTCAGTCAAAATGCTATTGTGTATATTTGTATGTATATTTTTTTATTTATTAATTTTAAAATAATGTAAAAGAAAAAAAAGAATTAAATTTAATAATTATTTGGAAGAGGAAAATTTTTTTTTATAGAAGAATGATAAAGAATCTAAGTTTTAAATGTAAAGATGTTATGCGAATAGATAAAATTGAATTATAATTTATAGTAAATTATACAGTTTACTATATTTCGATAAAATGCTCTGTATATGATACAGGAAGTCCAGATCATTGCAACAATGATGTAGTAAAAACTACTAAGGAACCAGTTCAACATATTACACATGTAGGTATTACATGATTTTTTAAAAATATTTTTTGTACTTATATATAAGTTATTATTATATGTTCTATTATAAATTATTAATAAAATTACATCTGTTTGTATCGTATGAATCGTATCAAAGCAATTTTCTAATGAATCTTTCTCTGTTTAGACCGATTCCATGTGTAATAACGACACAATGTTATCTGACATGCATATTTTATCTACTAAAGCAAAATTAGAAGGATGCATGAATTTCTCTAACAATACGCCACAGTTGGGAGAGAGCCCACAAAGTAGTGGTGAAGTAATTAGCAGTCCGAGGAGTCCTGACTATCCACCAAGAGTTTCGGTCAGCCCTCATCCTCATAGTCCAGATACGACGTTTCCCATCAGTATGATGTCGGCGAATTCTACAGTTATTATGGACACAGCGAAATATAATGAAGAGAACACTGACAATGTGGCCACATGTATGGATAAAATAACAGAATATCCATTTTGTTCATCATCAGAGAAGATAGACGATACACAAGTTGGTATTGTAAAAACAGAATCAAGTAAACAGCAGGATGCTGATGGAGAAGAAGACATCACAGATAAAGAATTGAAAACAGAACCTATTGAATTTAAAAAAGAACCTGTAGATTCACAAGAGGAACTTGAAATGATTAAACCCAAATGGGTAGAGGATAGTTTTTCGGCGGTAGAATCGGATAAAGCGGATGCAGCGATAGAGTCTCAAGATAAATCCACAGATTCCACTGCTAATCCATCTTCCAGTTCGCATTCGAAAACCTACTCGTCTTCAAGAGAGAAACGCTCGAAAGAAGACAGACGATATTGCTCACGGTGTCATAAACGCAAAGGAATAAAAAGAGCGAGCATCGGTGTACAATGTAAACGGGATCGTCATGTTTTATCATCATTGAGCAGCAAGGTTCTCCCTTTCTCGAAATCGGTCAATGAAAATCTAAGGTTAAATCTACAAACAAAAAACTACAAGATGCTAAATAATCCGGTGATGAAAAGAGAATTGCTGGAAGGCCTAAAGTACAAAAAGTTTATCCATATAGAAACGTATCCTAACGGCGGGGCAACAGTCGTCCACATGTTTCAGGATGAGATTGGTACTTTGACACATGAACAAATGCAAGAATTAACGCAAGAGTACTTTAAGGTACGTAAACTAACTCAATATTATAAAATAAGAAATTAAAGGAGCTGTTGTAGGAGTATGGCTCTAAATTGAAGTTCTTTTTCAATCTTGCAATATTAAAATTTGATACTTATAATGTGAAATTTTTTACATTTCCTAGGTGGTTTTTGGTGAGGATGAAAATGGAAACGCTCATCATGTTATGGGCATAGTACATAACGCAGCTGCGTACCTACCTGATCTTCTGGACTACATGGCTAATAATTATCCCACGTTGACTGTAAAAAATGGAGTATTGGGTAGAAGTAGTGATATAGAAACAACCACAATGGCTCAATACAAAGATCAAGTTTGTAAAGCTTATAGTAACGGTACTATTAGATACGGACCGTTGCACCAGATAAGTTTGGTGGGCACTGTTCACGAAGAGGTTGGCGGGTATTTTCCTGATCTGTTGCAAAAATTAGAAGAGAATCCATTTCTAAAAATGGTCAGTATATCATGAATCTCTACATACATATTTATTGTCCTCTGTTATAACACATTATTGTGTCGTGTTTTAGACGATGCCTTGGGGACCTCTGTCTGTCGTGAAAATGGACACACCGCAAGAGTCGAATGATGGTCCTATCTTGTGGATTCGACCGGGCGAGCAATTGGTACCAACAGCCGACATAAACAAAAGCCCGTACAAACGGCGTAGGACGGGTATCAATGAGTTGAGGAATTTACAATACCTACCACGACTCAGTGAGGCTCGAGAATACATGTTCGAAGATCGTACAAAAGCGCATGCCGATCACGTTGGCCATGGATTGGACAGAATGACCACAGCGGCAGTCGGCGTACTGAAAGCCATTCACGGCGGACAGCCATCCCAATACAACAGAGTCACGAAGGACGTCGTGGCCTTTTACGCGGGTGACTTCACCGAACTTGTCGAGAAGTTGCAGTTAGATTTGCACGAGCCACCTATATCGCAATGCGTACAATGGGTGGAGGACGCGAAGTTGAATCAATTACGCCGACAAGGTGTCCGTTACGCCAAGATAAATCTTTACGACAACGATATATATTTTCTACCGCGCAACATCATCCACCAATTTAGGACGGTTACAGCCGTTTCGAGTATCGCTTGGCACATCAGACTGAAGCAATATTACTCGGAATCGCAACACAGTACGAGCATCAGACATAGTCGCGTAGTAAACGAATCCACTCATCGTATCAAAGAGAAAAAGCCTCTGGAAGTTGTCTGTAAAGGTGACGAGCAGAAAGAAAACACGAATCGGCAGCGTTTAGAACAGAAATTGTCGATCGATTCTCTCGAGAAGGCGAAGGAGAGAGCAGCCGAATACCAGGGTAATTTGAAGAAATCTGACCAACACGGAAAGCATCGTAAGAGTCGACATCACTCCAGACATTCGTCGCTCAAACGAAAAGACAAAGAAGAGAGTAATGATAAACCGTCGTCGTTTGGTAGTACCAAATCGTCCAAGAGTGAGAGCAATGAGCAGAAGCAGAGCAACGACAAGAGGGACGAGAAGAGGTCGGAGAAGAAACATAAGGATCGTCGCCGTAGCGGTGAGAAATCAAGCAGTCATCACACACATAGCAACGGCAGTGGCAGTTCAGAAATCTGTCATTCCTGCAAGAAGAAAAAATACGACAGCAATGGTCACAAATTGGATCATCGTTGTAGTCATCACGAGAGATCCAGCGGTAAGAGTATGTCGAGTAAAGAGAGCATTGCTGGCGTAACAGAAGCAAGAATCGTTTCCAAGTTCGATAATTCGTCTTCCTTAAAGGAGACTAAGAGACGACTGAGCAGTTCGGAATTGTCTTCGTCGGTAGATACATCTGGAACTGGAGATTCATCTCCGATTGTTCTCGAAGAAGAGGTATTAATGCAGCGGCAAACCGTCGCCAAAACGTACGCCACCGAGGTTGTGGACAGAGCGTTGGAGATAGCTATCTATAAGTCGAAGACTGACGTCGAGGAGGTATGCCAGTCGCTACGCGCCGAAGTTTCGGAAGCTTCGAAGGAGGTGCTAGAGAAAATACACAAGGAGAGTTTCGAGATCGCCGAGCAATGGTTTAAGGATGATGCCGCGAAACTGGAGAGATACTGCCACTTGCTCGAGATGGAGACCGTAATGGCGTTCACGTCAAAGATGGAATGCGCGACGGAGAACGCCGTTAAGGCACTGATCGAAATGGCAGAAGACGAGGCGAAGGAACGTGCGAAAAACGAGAAAACCACCGACTTTGTCACCGACGGCAATCCGTGCAGCGAGAATTCGGCAACGACGTCGGCGATGACGACGACCGGTGTCTCTTCGTATTCTTCCTCGTCCGTCGTATCCTCCACATCTCCATCTGAGAATGATAGACATAGCAACAGTAGAAACGGTAGTAGCGATGAGAATTCGCCAAAATCATTCGAGTCTCACGGCACGGCGCACTCGAAATTAAAATGTAAATGCAAAGACGAGAAAGACTGCAGAGAACGAAGGCACAAGAAAAAAAGGGACCACGAGAAACGGGAGCGAAAGCACGACAGACATCACCATCGGAGTCCCACCCAATTGAAGCCCGAATCTAAAACGTCTGACGACACCAGCAAGGATGACACTCTGAGCATTGCCGGAGTGTCATCGCACAGCTATCCTGCGGTCGAAAAATCGGAACGGATGAGTTCGAAGGACGTTGAAAAGAAATCGGAGGAGAAGAGGAAGAAATGCCACTGCAGTGATCATCACTGCACTCACAGGCATGGAGAGAAGAGATCGTCCGGTAGTGGCATCAGCAAGGATAGCCACGCGACGTCGAGTCGTTCCCACTCTTCGAGCTCGAAGCACAAGAGGAAGTCCAGTTCATCCAGCGAACACAAGGACGTGAAAAGACCGTGTTTGGAGAAGGACTCGAGCATGCGAACATCCGAATCGAGCGCACAACCGAGCAGCGTGGTGAGCACGACGATGGTGACGACGACGACGACGACGACGGCGGCGGCGACGGCGGCGACGATAACGACGACGACGACGACGACAACATCAACGTCAACGCCGACAACAACGATTACTGCAGCAGCCACAACGACGCATTCGTCAGCGACGAACACTGTTGTGTCGACCACGTGAAAAGATGATTGTTTGGCGACTGTAATACAATCCGTTCGTTAAGAACGTGAATCCGTATGCAGCGGAGCGAAACCGGTGTTTTCACCTGAACGCGATTGGATTTTAATCCCGTATCCTCATCCCGTGCGTCTAAAAACGCGCACGTTTCGCGATCGAAAAGGCGCGAGAGAAAAGGATCAGCAGGATAAATTATGAGCGATGAGAGAGGTACTTGTACTCTTACCAAAGTAGAGATCGCCGTGTTTCAATCCAAAGACGAGAGACAAAACCTTTACTTGATTGAAAGAATTTGCTATCTTTATCCTTCCCTGCGTCTGCATAGCATCACACGTCACTTGAACACAATACACAGGAAACATGCATACCGCCTTAGTCTCAACAAGAGCAAAGAAGTTAACAATACGAGAAAGTAGTATTGTTCTTTAGAAAGTACATACACATCCATATGCACACGAAAAAACATTATATACATATACGTATACACGCAGATATATATCCATACATCTTCCGAATCTACAGAATCGCAAAAATTATTTTGCTACGAAAGAAAGCGTAATCTGGACGTCTCCATACACTGCTGAGAGAATTAAAACTAATATTTATAGTATAGACGCGACCAAATGAAAGACATAGGAAATGGGAATTTGTACAAATTTGTGATCGCGAAAATTAATCCCAATTAATATGACGGAGCTGTGTACTTGTACATAGAATTAAAATATTATTTTTTTTTTTTCTTTCCCAAGAATCATGTCTCACCACGCGCGGAGAGCTCGCTTAAGTTATTTATGTGCATTATTCTATGCGTAAATTATTTATGACAATTTTTTTTTTTTTTTTTTTTTTTTTTTATTGGCCATTTTACGCTAACATGAAACCAAGTCCATACATATGGAAACTTGACGCGATTTCTCAGTCGATGCGGCCGTACTCGTTTCATAATTCTTAATAGCACTATATATGATTTACTTTTATATATACATATATGATTACGCTGTATCGAATATTTATATCTTGTACAATATGTAGAATGTCTGCATATTAAGATATAAACATTCATTGATATCTTATGTAGAATGTCTTAAGAGAGAGATAAGACATCTTGTACATACATATACATATATACATATATATATATAAAAACTTGACAATTAAAGTACTGAGCATAAGATATAAGGAAGACACTTTTGCACGCGACTTTACATTTGGTATATACATCGCAAAATTGTCGCGATAAGTTATTAATAATATTCCTTATTATCTGTTGAGAGTTTATCTTACCCAGTAATAGCTATGTATTAAGGATATCTTAGCGCGCTAGTTAGTGAGCAGTACTAGATATCGCCGATCCCTACTTCTTTTCACGAGGGGCAGTTAAAAGTAATACATTTTAGTTTATAATTGGGAAAAAAAGAGTCCTTTCCCGCTTTATCTCTTTCTTTTTTCTTCGCTCAGTCATTTAAACCGTATATACGCCGATAGACGTGCAAACTCGTCGCCTTCGCAGGTGAAAATGATTTTGAAATGAATTCAACAAGTATTTTCTTTACACTCGGCAAATACCCACAACAGGAAACGTTCTAAAGGCAGGTCAAGCTGTCGGTGGATCTTGATGAAAAATCGTTGACTTGGAAGAAAGTGAAACGACGACTTTTTTGCGAGTATTGTCGAAATCAGTATAAGGAAAATCAAAACAGTTTCACGGAATCTTGACACAGAACGTTGTATATATTTAATGTGCCTCGCGTTTGCGACAGTGAATTTCTTTTCCACGTTATTAGACTCTCCTCGACGCTCTTTCTTCCGTTTTCGTTTCTGAAATGTACGTATATAGCACATTTACAGTTACATTGTTCACCGTATATTTTATTTTTTAAGTTTGCCGTATTAGCACGATTATATACGTTATTATAATTCTAATATAAGAGAGAGAGAGAGAGAGACATCAAATAAAAATGTCGATGTGTACGTTGTGTTACGCTTTCGTTATACATGTAAACCCGTTTCTAGAGTTTATGCAACCGTTTACATTTTCCGCACATTACACTTTTAATATTCCGAGACAAGAGGCTCGAGAAATCGAGAGATCAAGGGGAACCTAGTTTGAACCTTCAGTTTGTATTACCTTAAGATAATTTCAACCGCATACTTTTTGTTACAATGTAACTTCTAAATAAATAAATTTGAGCAGCGTAAGCAACTTCCTCCTTTCTTCGTCTGATTTTTCTCACGACACCGAGAACGGGGGGGGGGGGGATAAATGATGAGATGAGAACGTATTTATGAACTGGGTAGCATACGACGAAAGTGTACACAGATGACAGGTGCGTACGGTCTCTGTAGTGATCCTCTGCGGAAGACACGCGCGATTTAACTGTATAAAATCGTCTGAGCGTAACAATGGAGTATATGTCAAATTGCATAAATTCTAGTTCCATAGAATCGTAGGTGCCTAAAGTCAACAATGATCCGAGTAAGATCGTTAAGGGTGAAAGGTCTATTCACTCACAGAGAGAGAGAGAGAGAGAGAGAGACTTCTTTTTAGACACTTTTCTATCCCGGGAATCTTTTTTGAAAGTTCGTTTTCACGCAATAAAATATTGTCTCTCCCGAGGTGATTTTTTTTTTTTTTTTTTTTAGATTTTCGACGAACGAGACGAAGAAGGAGTACTTTGCGCAAACGAGAAAAAAAAAATAAATTAAGAAATTCGAGAACGAGCGGACAATTACTTAAAGGCAACACCCTAAAATTAAATAGGACCAAATTAGAAACAAAATGATGATTTGTATACGTGTCCTTCCTCGAGGGAGGCTGGGATCAATCGGTGACGGCTTTTCGAAAAATCCGAGTACAGAATCTTCTTATTCGATTCCAAAACTCCCTCGGACCATTCACTCGAGGCAGTAACGAGATGAAACTGAATATTCATAGGTGCTGGATACTGGAACGCTATTTGATATTTTAAGGTGCCTTCGCTCTGTTCGTTGCAGTAAAGCTGTACCGGTAACCACCGTTCATTTATCCGAGCTGTAAAAATAAATCTTGATTTTCACGTGCGTGCGTGCGTGCGTGCGTGCGTGCGTGCGTGCGTGCGTGCGTGCGTGCGTGCGTGCGTGCGTGCGTGCGTGCGTGCGTGCGTGCGTGCGTGCGTGCATGCGTGCGCGCGCGCGCGCGCGCGCACGTGTGTGTGTGTGTGTGTATGGATATGTAAAAATAGAGCGTGTAAATTTTAATTCGGCAACGACGAACGTATTGATGTGTTGCTTTCGTTCCCAAATATTTCGTCGCGCACGTAAACTCTTCAGAAATAGAGAGGGAGAAAGAGAGAGAGAGAGAGAGAGAGGGGGGAGGAGGAGAACAACACGAGCAAATTTTCCTTCGCGAAAGAGATTTGTACATCTGTACAAATAACTGTCGGAATTAGTTTAAAAGTGAAGTTGGACTTTGTTCAAAACTCTCGTAATAGGAAAGTTAAGAAGATCAGAATATGCAACGATGGTATTATTGAAAAATTCTCGTTTTATTGAAAAGAGAGAACACATCGGAATGTGAGACTAGAAAAATAGACATAATTTTTTTGAATAAATATGCAGAGCAGAATTTAAATCAATAAGTTACATTAATTAAGAGATTTGTGGGACAGAATTGAGAGATGAAGAAAAGAATTTTGACAATATTCCTTTTAGCTTAGTTGTCAAAAATTGCACAAAAGAGATGAAGGAAAGAATATTTCTTTCCTTTTTTCTTTTTATCGAAGTAAAAACGAGATCATCCATGTTGATAAATTTATTTTCTGTAATTACGTTTACTATAATTTTCATCTTAGAATTTTCTTTCTTTTTCAGAAAGATAGACTACGTCTTATCTAATTTAAATTCAGGAAGTGCTGTTAAAAAAGGAAAAAAAAAAAAAGATTCGAAGAGATTGACGTGTGTACGCACACGTCTTGATTTTAGTCTCACAGCCTTCGATTTCATATTTAGAATTACCTTATCGATAGATAACGCCCGTTGTAAAATGTACAAAACATTGTTGATATCAGCTAAGCAAAAGGCGCAATTACATGCGCGTAATTGTTTTTCTGTCGTGAAACATTTTATCTCTCTTTTTCATCCTCTCATTTTATCTCTCTTTCTCATCCCCGCAACTCACCCCCCTATATAGCCCCCTGAGGAAAGTACTTTTAGTTTCGATGATCGCCTCGCTGATGACGAGCGACCGATCCCTCAGAGTCGCCGTTCGTCGCACGGTATTGTATAAAAAAAAGAAAGAAAAAAAAGAATAGATGTGATACATAAAGTGACAGAAATATACAAAATATATAAAATAATGAAATCTTGCGGCGCAATGGGGATATTTGGGGATCGGAGGTGACACTTGTCAATGTACACCGAAACTTTCACTCGAATGGAATTGTAATCGCTCTGTACATTCTTTTGTAAATATATCTCTAGACACTCGGGATGTGGTGTGTGTGTGTGTGTGTGTGTGTGTGTGGGGGGGGGGGGGGGTAGAGCGGCGCGACAGCGAGCCAGGACATAAGTAAAATGTCGGAACGGGCCCGGTAAACGCCCGATAAAAAAAAACATTTCACATACGGAATGTTCTACAAATCGAAGTTAATCACTCGAGAGAGGAATGGGCACTCGAAAAAAAAAGAAAAAAGTTGAAGTTATGAGCATACGTTTCGAAAATGCATTGTTTTCGAGTTATCGCCATTCTATGTTGAAATTTGAAATTGTTTTGCTTTCGAATTTTTTGGTCAAGATTGAAAGAAGAGACGATCTTTATGAGTTTTATAATTAAAGTCAAATAAAAGTTGTAGGCTGTTTTTATTTTTTTTTTTGCAAAGCAATATGAAATTTCAAAAATAGCAATAACTCGAAAACAATGCATTTGTGGATCTATGTTCGTATCAACTTTTTTCTTGTTCTTTCTGGATCTCAAATCACCTCCCGAACGATTGACTTTTACAATATCATCCTATATAATTAGATATAATTATATATGTATAAGACGTCATATATAAAATATGTCTACATATAAAAATATATATATATATATAAAGTTGTAATAAGTTATATATATATATATATTTTATTTTATTTTATATTATATATTATTTTATTTTATATTATAATCATATATAATTATATATTTTTATATTTGGACATATCTATATATAATTCTAGAAAGTTTTTTATACGGGCGACAGTGACATCACATCGATATCATAATTTCTAACTCAATAATGAAACTATGTACAACATGCGTTATATCACATTTTGTATTGAGTAGGAAATTGCAATATTGATATAATGTCACTGTCAAGTGTTTACCAAGAGGATGAGGAGAGAGTACAAGGAATGAAGTACGACGGATGAAAGAAATTAATCGTAAAGTTGAGGAAGGCAGCCAATATTAAAAAAAAAAAAAAAAAACCATGATTCTCATATGCGATCACAAAAATTATGCCTATACTACTATTACTACTCTTTAATTTCTTGGCTTTCAAACGGCGCCAATACACAGATCACGATTCAAATATAATTTGAGAAAGAAAATTAAAAAAAAAATAATGATAATTGTGTGAGCGATAATGCGTAATGATGCAATACAAAAATTTATGTGGGGACAAAACACGGTCCGAGGAGGGCGACTCAAAATTATGTCATTAACAACATCAACGAAGCGAAATGTCATGTGGTATTGGATTTGTAAACTCGGATGAAAAAAAATCTCGACGGGGGAATTGTGATTGTAACTTACAAATGTTTTTCTCGTTCCTCGCTCTTTGTATGTCCTGCGTATGTCCTGGCTCGACAATCAAACGTTCGCTTGTAAAGGAAAAAAAAAAAAAAAAAAAAAATCAATGTAGGGGGAGGAGGGAACAGCACGCGGTAGTTCGCGCATTGGAGATTTAATTATCGCTCTCGAACAGTGTATATATACACGTACGTATACGTACATATGTGCGTGCGTATATATGTATACGTAGTGTGTATGAAAGCTGCTATTATTCTATTATCACACGTAATACATGATATATATTTACGTTGACCAGTGAGGAATCGTAAAGAAAAATAAGCGTATAGTTGATAAATATAAATATATCGTAGCGTTTAGTTTTACATATTATACCCGTCACACGTGTAGAAGTCGCATTCCAACGTCTAAGTTTTTAATGAAACAAATAAATTACTTTGGTCAAAACGGGTTTTAAAGTCACTGGGACCCTACCACTATTCCCTCGTCTCGTCGTGCCTGAAATCATTCGCATTTCGACGCTTGCATTTCTTCCAGAAGACGCGAAGATGAAATCGAAGAGTCACCGAAGGGAGGAGAGAAGAGGAAGAAGAAAAAAAAGATAGATTTCTGTTACGTTGGATATTCGTTCCTCTCTCGCAAGTGCACGGAATAAATCATTCGCTTTAGCAAGAGAGGAAACTGCCGAGGAAGATTGCGGATCTTTGTTTCCAGAGAATCTTCCTTGAGGAATGTTGGAAATTTTCAAATAAGAATTTCAACATCGTCCGCTGTCTTCAAGTTGAAATGAATTTGATTCAGTAATATATATTATCAACTATCAAATTAAAGTCATTTTTCTTTAATAATAAATTAAACTTGAATGATTTTTTTTGAAAACATGCACAATTAATCTGAAAATATCAGACAATATCCAAACTTATATTTAAGGAGCTTAGTTAACATTACGTTTTTATAATTTTAAATAACTATATATATATATAACTACATATATATTTTATATATAACTACATATATATTTTTTAACGATTTTGTAAAGTTATATTTTTGTTATGCAGTTTATGATTTGAAAATAATTATGATATATTGTATAAATATTTCTCGATAGTACGTGGCGGGCCAATCAAAAATTGCTTGAGAAAAACCACCTCTTTGTAAGTAAGCTGTAAATTTGTCCTTAATTGCAAAATATATATATAAACTAGATGAAGATGAAAGAAATATATATATATATATATATATATATATATATATATATTTACAAAACATTTTATATGATTATATAAATATTAAAAAAGCATACACACACACACACACACACACACACACACACACACACACACACACAAAAGGAGTTTTAAGAAGAGCACGAATCACACAGGAATCATTCTGTTTTTATCTCATACTGATTATCGAAAAAGGACAATAAAAACTCCTGTGTTGATTGTGTCTCTCGCTGGCAAGCTCCGATATATGTATGTATGTATGTATGTATGTATGTATGTATGCGTGTGTAAAATAAAAAAAAAATATATATATATATATATATATATATATATATATATGTGTGTAAATTCCGCGGAAGCGCGAAATTCCAGGAGACGAGAATAGGGGATTCGCAAATCTGGGGGGGATGGGATGGGAGGAACGTAGGGGATTCGTGGATCCTCGCGATAGGATGTCGGCACCGCTGCTACGCGTTCCGTGCGCGGTAGCCGCGATACGCTGCGCCAGATCCAGCTAGGGCCAAAGCCAAGCAGACACGGCCGGACTGGCCAGAGGCAGGCGGCACGTAGCCAGGCATCACGGCGCGCTCGTCCGGTTCGCACGATACTGGCGCACACCGACGAAACCATATCCTAGGTAGTCGAGTCGATGCCACGCGCCTTAAGCATCGCCGCAGGGTAGATTGGAGCCACTCGCGGTATTGCACACCGCGGAATGCGATAGCCGCAATAGCGGATCGACGGTGGCTGCGGTGTGGGTGGTACGGTAGTGTTGTAAAGTCGCGACACGTCCCTCGTCGCCACGCACAAAATCGAGCTAGTCGAGGTTAGGTGTTAGGATTTTCGCGCAGCGCAGTGGAGCGGAGCTCGGAGGTACGCGGAATCGGTTTGCGCGAGGATTAACGGACACGGCGACGAACACCCGGACGGGCGGGATGGATGGCAAGGTCGACGACGAGAATCAGCGCGGCGTCAACGACGGCGACTGGGTCTGTCCTGACTCGCAGTACGTAATTTCACTGTGACGATTTCGGTACCCACGTCCCCGCTTGTAACTGTGTTTCCAGCTTCCTAGATCAGTACGTATATATGGAATTGAGTGGAAATGATCCGCTGATTTTCTCTTCTCTTCTTTTTCAGATGTGCCAATATAAACTTTGCCAGACGTAATTCCTGCAATCGCTGTGGAAAAGGTATGCAGTTGCACATGAAATGTTAATGTTATATCATCGCAAGAAACTGTTTTATGTTTATTTGTTGTTTATGAAACAAGACAATAATTTACTTTAATATAGAATATTGCATATTAGATAAACGAATATACAAATTAAATAGTGTTCCCATCGATAGATTTTTAAATATTTTTTATTTACATTAATGATTTATGCAGATAGAGGTGAATGCCCAAAGAAGAAAAAGTTGGGTCAGGAAATTGGAAAAGCAGCTGCAGAGAAAAGTAGAGGCCTTTTTAGGTAATGTTGTGCTCGGTAAAGTTATCTTTTTATCTCAGTGATAAACAATATATAAAAATTAAATATTTGCATATAAAGTATACAAATAGAGATACACTGATAATTCTGTAAAACAATGAGGTAAAAAGTAAGAATGTAATCACATTTGCAAGTAAAACTAGAATTTATATAAAGAAAAATTATTTATTATATTATATGCTGAGTTATTGAAATAAATATCAATAATTCCAGAGATTAAGCATATATAAAAACAGACATGTATGTAATAACAAGATTATACAATATTGCTTTACATTTTATATCATACATTCACAATGCCATCTCTTCAAGCTTTTGCTTATGTATGTAACGTATAAAATTTTATTGCAGCGCGGACGATTGGCAATGTAGTAAGTGCGGTAACGTAAACTGGGCACGACGGCAACAATGTAATATGTGCAACGCCCCAAAATTTGGCGAGATAGAGGAACGTACGGGATACGGAGGTGGATATAATGATCGAGGTGTAGTCGAATACAAGGAGAGGCGAGATGAGGACGATGAATATGACGAGTTTGGGCGACGCAAAAAAAAGCGAAAACTAGAAAAGAATTCCGACGATGATTCAAAGGATTCCAAGTACAGCAGTCCATCGCGTAGTAAATCTAGAGACAAGGAAGAGAGGGATGAGGTAGACGAGGAGGAGCAGGAAGAAAATGTAAAATCTTTATCCTTAAAAGCGGCGTAAATTGAAAAGTGTGATATCAAGATTGATAAATCATACTCTTCAATAGCGTCGATTAAAATCAGCTTCGCGGATACTTAATTGGTATCATGAACCACAGGAGGAGGAAGAGGAAGATGACGAGGAAGAAGAGGAAGAGGAGGATGAGGAGGAAGAGGATGGTGATTTATCTAAATACGATCTTAGCGAATGGGATGATTTTGCACCAGCGAAAAAAAGGTAATTCCGTACATACGGTCATGTTGTTATTAAATGTAAACATTGTGATCTTTTTATGTTTTAGTACGAACGGAAGTAATATATCCTCGGAAGCGCAACGGTCAAGGTAAATTAATAGCGGTAATGCAATACAATACATATATATATATATATATATATATATATATATATATATATATATCGTTATTTACAATCGCTTCATTAACATAATTAACAATGCTCTCTTATATTAAATTAACAACGTTTGTATCAAAAACGTTTATTATAAGGCGTGAAACTTATTTACAGAAATGGAGATGATCGGCGCGATTCAGGCACATCCAATCAATGAAAGGCTGTACAGAAGGACAGGTTTGACATGGGTTTCGGGTATAAAATTGATTATGATGATCAGTTGCAGACAGCATACAGTGTGATGAATTTTGCTAAATAATGTATAGTCCCAGATCCTTAAGACTTAAAGACTTAAGTATAGCTTGCTTTTATTGCGATTATATTTTGATATATCGCGTAAAGACATCGAGTAGAGAGAGAGAGAGAGAGAGAGAGAGAGAGATTTAGTGTCGATTTAGCATTCTTAAGAAATGCAAGCAATCTTCTCATTTGATATGAATTTTTACAGGTGAACCAGGAGACTCAAAAGGAAACACAACCAGTGCTCGCGGCAACTAAGAAATACACAACGCAACAGGTTTTAGTAATTTAGTATGTACCTTTGAATATAAAGTGGCCGATAATGCGTGACTTATTACAAAGAGAAATCGACTAACAATAAAGGTGCAATTTCATGCAGCGAAGCAAAGCTAGCTTTTATCTCCACTTCACCTCAATGCAAAACAGCGTAAAGACTTTAAAACATTTGTAGTGTCAAATGTGCCGTAGCTAAAAAATTATTTAAAAAATTAAAAAGCAATTTAAAAAAAAATTATGGCCAGTATTTCATAGTCCATTCTTATATTTAAGATCGTCTTAAGTAAGCTTATACGGTTATCTTATTGGTTGAAATATAATCTTAAGACGACCTTAAATATAAGAACTGACTATGAATATCGCCCTAAATGTCTTATTTTGTATTTTAAAAATGAATTATAATAGCATATCGAATACATGGAGCAATATAGATGTATAGTGGCAACCACAGTTGTAGTAGAGATTAGGAGACGACACATAATCGCTGTACTTGCTATGATACATTTATTGAGAAAGAAAAAAAATTGTATAAAAAGAAAAAGTATTGGATAGCACCCGTTTTTGAAGATCACTGCGGACACAGTTTTTTTTTGCGTCGGTTCCAAAGTTAATATTAGAGGATATACGATTCCACAATTATTTTCGGATGAGTACAATTCAATTGTAAGAATTATTGAACATAATCGGATCAAAATTGCAAAAACAAGACGTTTCCTAACGTTACTTCATTGTTAGACAATGTCGAACTTTCAGCGTGCCTTCGCTGTATTCATCGAAAATCGATGGAGAGAGGGTAAAAGCTAGCTTCGTTGTACGAAATTACACTTTAAGCTTTACATTTATAATTGAGCTCATTAGTTTCGTTGATTCTAAGGAAGCGAAATGTAGGTCTCCTATTTGCGCGGATATATCGTTGTTCTAACGATTGCAAAGTTTACGAAAAAAAACTACTTCGGCGCAAGTAGTATATTTCGCTAGCGATTGGTAATTTCAACACGAATCCATAGAAGAAATTATATACAGCTCGTTTTACAAGCTAAATATGACGTTGTAGAAAAAGTCTTATTCCTATGTAATAGATGGTGTCAACGCTCTGCGCAAGTCCCGTCGTCGCAGTGTTCTAAGATTCCTATTATTTTATCACAAAACAACTATGTCGATGTAGCCGTGTCACTGCTTCACATTGCTCAAGCTGCCCGAAGGAACCTAACTTTTCTTCTTTTGTCCCCTTATCTCTCTTTTTTTTACGCATACGCATGATGCATGATGCTCGGATTAAGTGGACGATCGTGAGCTGTAGTATTAAAGAATCATTCCCCAAACACAGAGCAGATATGTACTTTGATGCGTCTTTCTTTTTAAAAGAGACGAAAAGGAAAGGATACGTTCGCTTTGACTATCACAGATTTGAGTAAGTTGAGAAACAGCCTGCGCACAGTTTTGAAAACGTAGCGCTTTTTTTTTTTAAATCAGCTCCGCGCCTCCTTCGTAGGATGCCGACTTATGAACGTTCCGATGGCCGCTCTTGAATCGCAAAACGATTATCGATCAAATATCGTACTGACTTCTTGTAAATATCTTTATTTTTCATTTATAATAAAAATCATTCATCAACAACATAATTGTTCTTAGTTTCAATTAATTCTTTCCTTATATTGTAAACTACGGGTAGGAGCAAGGGTGGACGGGGAAAGAAGGAGGGGGGGGATCATGATTATGCACAAAGTTGGTCATAGGGAGAATTGATGAAAGGAGCGTTGAGGACGGGCGATATTGAAGGATTATGTTGCAACAGGTATATATATATATATATATATATATATAATATATATATAATATGTATATGGTATATATGTACAATAATAAATTTGAGCTTGTTTGACTGTGTTTAAGTATTTTAGTGATAAAGGAAGGATGAATTACGGCACTGGTGTACCAAAATTCTCTCATTCATCTTACCATGCACTATTTTGCACACGATTACTTTTAACCCCGAGCAACCATATTATGAACAAAGTATAAGAAGAGAAGAGATCTCGCTTGTTTTCTTCCTCTCTTATTTCTTTTTTACATTCGAGTTGTAATAACATATTTCTTAATCTAACAACGTGCTTTTCGATCACTGAAGTAACGACTCCTATAAAAAGAAAAAAAAATAAGAAACCAGATTGTACATCAATATTTACACGAACGCGTGGGAGAAAACTCACGCGTTTCCGTTAATATTTAGAATTTACAAATTGTTTTGGAAGATTTCGATTAGAGACAACACTTCCAAGTGGAGATAACACATTTGGAAATACAACCAAATTGTAGTCTAGAAATTGAAAAGAAAAAAGAAAAAAAGGATCTTAATATAATACACACGTCAATGTCGTACAGAAATCAAGAATAGAACTAGAATTTTTGCACGCCAGTCAGGATTTATCCTCGAAAGTAGCATAGCGATGCTCGGAAATATCCATCGTTACTTCTTTCTCTTTGTCCTTCGCAAAATCGTCAGCACAGTTTACACTTCCAGAATTATCTCGCGTGATTAATAGAAACATCCCTGATAGAGACGAAAGATAGAGATAGATGGATAGAGAGAAAGAGAGCAAAAGAGATATTGAGAAAGAGAGAAAAAGAGGGATGAAAGGCCACCGTAAAAATCATCCTTGTTCCCGTCATCGTTCTCGTTCTCGTTCCTGTTATCGTCATCGTCGCGATATGAATCGATACCGGGCAGCGTTTATTTCGGCATGAAAAATTGTTGATGCGAATGCGAGTTCGGTGGTGGATGCAGATTAGGATGCGGCGGCCCGCTGCCTCTGGTACCAGTGGCGTAAAGTTGCTGCTGGAAGTTGTGAAATTGTTGAGCATAATTTGGGTCAGACATGCTGGGTCCGCTGCCGACGAATGGGCCGGTTTTGAAGTTGCTGGTCGCGCCGCCCATACTCGGCGGTAGAGGCTGAGTAGCGTCGGGCGGCGGTCCCAGTCCCATCGGACTGGCCTTGTTGCCGGACACGCCGTACATGCCCGGATTCGGTTGATTCGGCAGATTTTGCGACACCATGTCGGGCGGGAAGACTTTATCGGAATCCATGGAACCGCCTGGGAAGACGCCGCCACCTACCATATGCTGCATCCGCATCAAATTCGGTTGTGGTCGCATATTGCCGACTGGTCTCATGGACGGGTGCATGGTGCCAGAGGTGTTCATGGATTGTCCATCCATTCTGGGTGAAGCGCCCATACCTGGGATCCCGGCGGCATTCATATTGGACGGCATGCCGCTATGCGGACCCCCCATACTGTTCGGCACGCAGCCGTTCGGGAAGTACTGAAGATTCACGGAAGGTGTTCCTCCCATTTTTGACTCCAAATTGGACAGCGGATTAGTGAATCGCTGAAGGAAATCCAGACTAGGTGGGCCCCGAGGAGGCGCATGTCCGACATTTGGCCTGGCCGGCAAGTATTGTATAGTGTTGGGCGCGTTCGGTTTCACCTGAACATTCGCGCCGTTGTAAGGACTGGGACCCCCAACCCCATGGCCGGTCATCAGTCTTGGTGGAGGCGCGTGTCCAGGGTCACCACCAGGATAAGCAGCACCAGCCGCACCGACACCTGAGTGAGCACCCATCATCCCGTGGCCACCCATCATCGGATGTCCCATTTTGCTGGGAACACCACCGGGGCTACCCGTATGCGAAGTCGTAGGACTGTAACTCGTCGGTGGGCCTGCAAGACCCATACACATTCCGCCAACCTCGTTACCAGGTTCACCGCTAGTCGCTCCCATATGACAGCTTCCATTCATCTCGCCGCCCATTTGCATCATATGCATACTGGCGGCATGCGGATTGCCGAACGGCATCATGCCAGCCGTGTTGCCGGAATGCATAGGCTCGTTGCCCAGCGAGTTACTCGCTGCCGTATTTGTCAGCTGCTGACTCATTTGGGCCAGGGATGTTATCGGATCGAAATTTGTACCCATGGTGTTCAAACCGCCAAGTCGACCGCCGATGTTATTGGGATTGAGAGGCACGTTGTCAGATGGTTGGCTCACATTTATGGATGGCCTGCCACAGGGGAAAGAAGCGGCACCGGCGGGACCGCTCAACGATGATACTACCGTCGTGCTACCAGAATTATTCGGATTCACCACCGTGGGTTGCTGCTGCGGCGGCGGTTGTTGCTGCTGTGGTTGTGGTGGCTGTTGCGATTGCGTTTGTTGCTGTTGTTGCTGAGTATCTTTCACGGATGGTGGTGATGTGTCGGGTTTCATGGTAGGCGACGCCGGTACCGTTCGTGGTGGACCCATACTATCGGGTATGCTGGTGTTATGCGGCGTTGGACTACTTTGCGCGCTTGCGCTGGATTTATTGCCCGATTTCGCGGGGTCCGCTGGAGTGTGTGGTGCAGCACTACCTGGCGTATGTGGTGTATGCGGCGTGTGAGGACTGTGTAGAGAACCTGCAAAGGCTCGATTCATACTGTCCATTTGAACGGGACTCGCACCCTCCGATCTAGTAGGGAATTGATTGTTGCTATCTAGACTTCCTGGCAAGATTCTATTGGGCATCTCCGACGAATTGCCTGCGTTCCTGTTGTCAAAAATTGAAAAAAAGATTATCACAATGCAAGTTTTGACTATTAGGCTTCTCTTGCTTCTCAATTTATATACTATTCAAAAATTAATAAAAGAAATAGAGATATTTACGTAGATGAATTGCCATCTTTTAAACTTGTATTAGGTTGTTTTTGAATGGTCAATTCCTGTCCTTCGAACGTGCTAAGGTATTGAAGTTGATGGGGACTCGGTACGGGCATCAGGTTTGCTTCTTTTACGGCTGACGCATTAACGTTTCCAGCATGTTGCTGCTTTTGTTGAGCTAAGGATTGTAACGTTCGGCAAAACATACCATCCACTAAAACGAAAAACCGGACGTACAAATTTATTTACATTATTTACGTACAAATTGTAAAAAATTTGCTTGAGTTATATTAAATTAATAAAAAAATTTGTATAAAAAATAAAAGAACGTCAAGTAAATTTACCGTTTGGTTGTTGATTGGTAGGAAAATCAAGGGAAGTATCCTTTTGAGCAGTAGTACCACTGGGACTAAGGGCAGCAATATGGGAATGAGAAACTGGTGTTCCTGGATTGCTATGATTCAACCGCGTTGTTGTAACGGCCGCTGTGGCTGCCGTGGCGACTGTTGGATTCGGTGAATCCTGACTCGTCGGACTCTGTCCCGGCAGATGGCTGGTCCTTTGATTACCAAGCTGGAACTGTCTGTTGCAGTCTGCTGGTGAATTCAGAGCTGAACTCGCGCGCGGTGATGGTAACGATAGATTGCTGGTTGGATTGTTGGGTGACGATGGATTCGGACTTTGAATCGCAATTGGTACACTGGCGGATCGAGTTGTTTGATGATATGGTGGAGGCGGACCCTGACTTCGTGGTACTCCAACCATATTGGTACCACGCAATGGTACTGCACCAGGATTACCAGCCGTTGCCTACAATATACAATGCAAACATATATATTTTTTGAATATTTTAATTTTTAACATCATTTAATTAACAAACAACATTGAGTAACACAGCCAGTTTTTCGGCAAGCAGGATCTTGATAACTTTTGCTTGCAAGAGCTGCTTGCCAAGAAACTGGCTGTGTTACTCGATGTTGTTTGTTAATATTTACTCGGCTAATACCAATGCATTATTCATTTAATTAAGTTTGTAACGTAAAGGAAATATACCTTATTTTTTCCGTCAAGAAATTGCAATTTATGCCACTCCATAGACGGAGAACATTGATTTGGAACACCAACGGGAGGAACATTCGTGGGAGGACACGACACTGTCGTTCCTTGCGTCGTATCTGTTAAAGTATTGCCAGATTGTTCCTCTTTGTGACCGGGAAATAATATCATTTGCATTTTTCGCAAAGTTGCCAATTGAACTTCTCTGTGCTGCCTTTGCTTCGGCGTCAAATTTTCGTCTGGAACTTTGACACCTTGGAGAGATGGTTGTAAACCTCCTGGACCTGGGCTCGTTGTTCCACCTAATAAATTTGGACTGTGGCCCATGGTAGCGTTATTAGCAGGTTGAGGATTGGCTGCATTAAAAACATATATATTAAATCTCGTATAAACAAGGATAATAAGGATTTGATAATTAATAAATTTAATAAAAGTTACCTGAATTACCAGGTGAATTCGGCACAAGGCAAGGCACGTCTATGTTTCCATCATCCAAAGATGGTTCAGAATTACCGAGGGAGTTCCCACCGTTTATGTTTCGCAAGTTAGGTTGCTCGTTCCAAAACTGTGGAGCATTTGGATCTAGTGCTGGTAAATCCGGGGGTTGTTCAGTCGGGAAAGTATTATTCGCATTTCCCTGATGGCCTTTCTGTTTCATCATAGCAAGATTATTTAACCATTGAGCAGGATTTTGTCGAAATTGATTTACTTTATTTGGATGTTTCTAAAAGAATAGAAATAATAAACATACATTAATGACAATTAAATAAATAATAAGTATGTGATGTACATATGAAGGATAAATTATTAAAAATAAAACGTTTTATGATAAACATTTATATAAAAAATGATATAATTCATATTCAATAAATTATAAACAAACAAAAAAATAAAGACAAAATAATACATATTCATACTATTTTGACAAAAAATTATGTGAAATTTTTTATAACTAAGGATTAAACTTTTATAATAAACTATTTGTGTATGAGGGGAAATCTACAGTACTATTAAAATAATTCAACGCTATATTGTAGTACCTCCAAATATTTTTTAGTGCCTGGTTGTGCACAATGATAAGCGAGAATCGAAGGATATTCGCCTCTCAAAACTGCCTCTGCAGCTTTATTTGCCAACGATGTAGAAAATACAAAAATTTGACTCTGCTGTTGCATGTATTGAGCCTCCCCACTGCCCGTACTAGTTCCCATCTGTTTTCCCACAACATTACTAACAAGTGGCTGAATGCTGTCCGCTGTAATAACATTTCCACTATAATCTACAGCAAAAAGGACAATTTAATTAATCTAATACAAGGTGCATAAGCAAAAAAAAAAAAACAAATGTACACTTGGCACATGGATAACTAAAGTAAATAATCACAAAAACAAATTAACTTAATCTTACCAGGTAGATCATCGGTGGGATTGTTAGGGTCACCCTCCTGCTTGACTGAATTCAAGATGGGTTGATTCCCATTAGCATTTTGCGTCTCCCCAGACATAGTACCTTCACCATTAGATGGATCCAAACAAGAGTCTCTTGGACATTCAGAGGTATCCTCTCCAGTTGCATCGTCGTTATTCCCACCTGTACCTTCCTCCTTGATTTTGACCGGATCGGCGTCAGGCTCATCCTTGACAACCGTGGTAGGTGGACAACAGCTGGGTTCGTTGGGCTTCTTTTCGGTTTTCATGGCTAGAGTGTCCCAAATTCGCAAACGACCGAGCGTGTCAAACTTCGCTGCTGCGGCTGAGCAGCGGGAAAAGACGCATGGCCACCAGCACTAGGTTCGCGTCTCCAACGCGCGGATTGAGTACAGCAAGAGAAAGAGAAAGATAGAATATGTACGTGTGTATATATATATATATATATCTATATATATATATATATATATTGTGAAGAAAACACGGGGAAAGGATAGGTTAACGACGAGCTGCACGTCGTCCGGTCAACGGTAAATCGCGCGCGTTCACCAAACGGCATCCACGAAACTGTTCTCAACTCTAGACATCGCCATGTGGTCACTTCCCATAGGATAACGCGGATGAATCGTTGCGGTGAACGGGATCCGAGTCTATCGCGGGAGAGTTCGTTCGCACACCACGGCTGCGAGGATGCTGCGAGATAGCCTCGCTACCTGGATAACGTGGAGGCCGATCCGGCCGTCGCGGCCGGGACGACCGATTACGTTAGCGCGAACCGGCTGGAAGCTGCGCCGGAACGCGATGATAATCCCGTAGCACTGGTCCGCGTGGGGGAAAGTCCGTCCCAAGTGCCACCCTCCTCACCTCCACGACGAGCACATAACGCAACTTTTCGGCTGCTGCTGTTACTGCTGCTGCTGCTACTACTACTGCTGCTGCTGCTGCTGCTGCTACTGCTGCTGCTGCTACTACTGCTGTGTGTGTCGCGCGCGCGGCTGCTGCGGCTGCGGCTGCGGCGGTGGCGGAGCAGCGGCGGTGCGCGGCGCGTTCACGCCGCGGGTCCACTCGCGAACGCGGCGGGTCCGGGTATCAAACGGCGATGCGAACGCACGCTACCTGCGCGACTCGGGATGTCCTCCTTGCCGTCGTACGGGCGAGCATTGTTCTCTCGATCCCCGACTTTATTTGTCACTTCATGGTCGCTTTGATTATTTATTTCTTTTACGCACGGCTGCCAACTGCGCCCGTCGAAAATTCGACGGAGTCGCTTGTGGCGCGCCACCCGTGCGCGAGACGAAGACGGGACGATGCGCCGCCGCGCGGCGAGAGCGGGACGCGCATATATATGCTTTCCTTCACGCGCCTGCGCGCTGGACCGCGCGGAGAGAACCACGCTCTCGCCGCTCCGTTGCCCCGCGAGGGTTACTATTTTGGTCTTTCTTTGGTTATATTTTCGCCTTCTCGATCGCCTCTTTCGATCGCTGTCGCCGCGGCGGCGGCGGCGGTGGCGGAAGCGGCGGCGGCGGCGGTGGCGGAAGCGGCGGCGGCGGCAATGCTGCCCGATCGTTTTCTTCCGTCCGTCGCAGTCGTGTTCGTTAACGACGGCTCGATGAGCCGGAAAGAGGACGTCTTTGCCCCCAGATTTTATTTTGCACTTGAGTCGTATCTGCGAATCGAACCTTCGAGTTTGGAATGCGTGCGGGACGGGTGGAAGCAAGTAGGACTCGCATGGCGCGATGCGTCCTGCATTTCCCGACAAGCACGGCAGGCCCGTAGGTGTCGTGCGGCTAGTCCCAAACTATTGGCGGGATTTTCAAACTCTCGGAAGGAAAACTTGACCAAACCGACAGATACAGCTCTTATCAATCCACGCGCTCATCTCGGCCGTCCATTTCATTTCGATCTCTATCGATCGATTTCTAACTTTCAACGCGATCGAACCTTGTTTTTTTTTCAAACAAATTCTATTTCTACGCTGCTAAATACATGTGATCTTGTAAATAAAAAATATATTTTTACATATTTTTACAAAAATATATTTTTACGAACGAACGAACGAACGCTCCTATCCTTAAGTCAAAGTTAAAAATAAGTCTGAGTTTTATTACTGATGAGAAAGCATCATGTCATCCAATTGATGATGAGTCTTAAATTAGTAAAAAATAATTTTTCCTTAATTAGTCGATTTATACACAGGCTATACTGATATCGACGTAATGAATTTAGTTCTCGTTTTTTTTTAGCTTCGCCAAGGAAAACCCGACTGGTTCGAAAAGTTCACGCCTAGATAACCTAGAATGGAATAGCACTCCATTTCACGAAACCGCACGGCACGTTAACGATTGGCGTGAACGGCAAGAAAATGTCGATATTACGACCGGCATAATCGTCAGGTACCACGCGGCGTCATTTGCATCAGCTCGAGGAATTCGCGCGAGTGAATTGAACGACAAACGTGCCGCACAGTTTCGTCCGTACAACAAGGGTAAATATCGATGAATACGCAAAGTGAAAACAAAAGAGCGTAGACCTCACCTCCCCTCGAACAGTACTCTTTACGCAAGAAAGCAAGAAGCAGGCAGGCTCCGTGCAGCATTCGTCAAGTAAATAGGTAGTTAAATTATTTAGTCTTTTAACGCAACTTTTGTTGTTATCGCATCGAGGCATAACCTGACTTATTGAGCTTTATTCGTTTATTCTGGTAATAATTTTCTTTTTATGTACTAGCGACAGCATTAATATCGCCTTGAGAGAAACCCAGAGATTCCAAAGAGATGACACAGCTGGAGTTGGATCCACAATTCACGCAAGGACTGCGACTTCTGTATTCTACCAACAAGGACTCTGCGGAGCAGCTGCGAGCTCTGTTAGATGAGGCAATTAAACAAAAGTACGGGCCATCCAAGATGCTTTCCAACGTGTTGCACAAGAAGGTAATCAACGATCCTTATGCCAATGATGTAAAGCAAGAGCCGGTCTAAGCTTTTCCACTTGTTTGTCAGTACATGATGGAGGAACCAGTGCTGAGCGATCACAGTAGTAGCAGCAGTAAAAAGAGCAAAAGTTCTAGCTCGTCCAAGCACTCGAGTAAGTCAAGCAAAAACAGCTCGCCAGTTAATCTGCCAGCGCGCGACACTCCACCAGATATTCTACAATCGGATGATACACTGGCGTTGGAAATTCTAGAGGATGATCTTACATGTGTTATTTGCAAGGGGATGGACGTTGGAGCGAGAAATAGACTTGTGGAATGTCAGGAGTGTCATTCTTTGTATCATCAGGAATGTCACGTTCCTCACATCTTGGACTCGCAGATAGATAATGTACCGAAACAAGTGTGGTACTGCTCTAACTGTTCAAAGTCTCAGGTGTGTGTATTTACCCACACTTATGTGTATGTTTATAATTTATATAAAAATTGTTCAGCAATTTTATTTTAATTATAATTCATTTTTCATATTTGTGAAAAATTTATCTTTGTCATTAAATATTCATTATTTGTTATTAATAAATTCTCACATTGAATTTTTAAGTATATCAGATATTCTCTTCAGTTCGTAGATTAATAAAGAACTACAAGTGTTGATCACAATTATCACAAAATCTATTTTTGGAAATGGTGAATTCTTGCAGACTAAATTATATATACATTTACTAATATATAAGATAATGAAATATTAATATTTTCTCTAGAAAATTCGATGTTTTTTCAATCTAATGTAAATTATAGTTTAAAAGTTTTTAAATATATAAAGCTTGTACATGTATAAAGGCTATTTTAGTAATTAGAAATAATATGAAACAAGAAAAGTTCACATAATTGATAATTTGGTATAGCAATGAATAGAATTCTTATGATTATTATAACATTTAGATCACGAAAGAAAGAAGTTCACCAAAGACTGTGATAGAAAGCAAATCTAAGGAGCAGAAAAAGCCTAGCTCAAGTAAGTAAGCGCACACAACACTTTTGATATATGTATATGTGTATATGTATGTGTATGTATATATACATGTGTGTATGTATGTATGCACGCACGCGCGCACACACACACACACACACACACACAGATATATATATATCACATTTTATATGTAATCATTAAATTTTTTGTAGACAGTGGAGCTAAGGTAACACCAAATATCCATATTATTAGCGCGGATAAAAGACTGAAAGATATGATGAAAAAAGCTAAGCAGGACAAACGAAATACGGGTACTGCCACTGGTTCAAAGAGCTCTTCGTCTAGCGCTCCTGCATTATCTTCAGCCAAATCTTCTCAGGAAAAATCATTGTTATATAAGATAAAGTCAGGGGTAGAATAAACTACTTAATTTGTAAAAAAAAAAAATAACAAACAAAACCATAAAATTGTATACAAATAGTGTATTTATAGAAATAATACGAGTTTTTTATCAATAATGTAATTATTTTGTAATTACTTTTGTTAATCTGGGAGAATGGGCGACAATTTTATTGTTACTTTTTACAAATATATTTTTCGTGTGATCAGAAAGAGTAAGAGAGAGAAAGAGAGAACAAGAATCGCGTTCCTTTATCATAAAGACAGAAATTCTGAATAGACGGTACCACTAATGTGTATTTACATATATTGAAGTTTAATCTCGAATTACATTCAATCGATATTAATACAATTGGGCCTTTGTGTAGTGTCTGAATTTCTTACTGCCTATATAAATACAATTCCATATTATACAATTTATTAATAATTGTACAAACGTGCCATGTAAATTTGTTATCTTTAAGCTTTCGCATTATTATTACAAAAATATTAAGTATGTAGAAAATAATGACATAATATTACTATCGCTAATAATTATTACACACGTAACATCGTTCGTAATACAAGTCTGCGTTGATAGTTTTTAATATAAATGTACAATAGATCATTTTTTAATACCATTTATTGAGATATTTATAAAAGGAAAGCGATAAAATTATATAAACTTCACATATCTCAAGATTGCGTATTAATTGTACTATTATATATATATATATTTATATATATATATATATATATTTATATATATGTATTTATATATATATATATATATATATTATATATATATATATATATATATATATATATACACACAATTTTTCGTCACCGAAATCAATTCGTACCGCGTACGCTAATTTATTACTGACGTAACGATACAACATCGACGCCGGAATTGATGTTAGTGTCAAAATGCACAGTGGAAAACTATAACACACGCGCCAAGTACGTACTACTGTATACAAGATATACACGTAAACTCGTGTATCCGCGTAAGCGGAGGTGGGTTTAGTTGCGACATACAAGACATTCCAAATTAATATTAAATATAACGACTTGCGTAACGACACTTGAACGACTTTTGGGTAGGACATTTCACGAAAAGTTCACGTTTTACGTATCCGTATATTTATAGCAACGATATTTAGATCTTAGCGCACCAACGAGCTGTGATAATTTTGCACACGGGCGTGCGGCTCTGCTCTGCTCTGCTCTGCTCTGCTCTACATCGTTCCCGTTTCGATTACAATGAAATCTTTAATCGAAAACTCCTCGGAAGAAAAAATTTGTATCCCGTCGCGTTTACAAAGAACCAGAAGAAGATCGAGCGCCTTTTCTCCGCGTGCTCATCGCGAAGCACTTCGGATAAACTTAACGTAACGAATTATAATCGATAATTTTAAACCTTTCTGGAACAGTCCACGTCCAGTCCAGTGTTTCTCTCGATCCGTGCCGAGGTATCTGTACTAGCTAAGACCGCGGATGGGCGAAATAACGAAGAGATAACGAGATACGAGATACGTTTATAATACCAATATATTTCCTGCGATTTTCTTTTTAAATGCAATTAGTCGTTTGTCCCTTCACATCCCATCGAGAATTTGGCAAGAATTATTTTCGTTCTCTCGAGTGTCACTTAGAGCCTACTCGTGCGCGAGATGAGGGGGAGGTGGGCCGAAGTATTATGTACAATGGAAGAAAGGAGGGGAAGGGGGGGGGGAGAGAGAAAGAGAGGGCTATTTGTAAAGGGTTGAAATTGCACGCATACATACGTAACACACATGCATATATCGACACACACACATACACACACACACACACACACACACACACACGTGCACGAGCGTAAGACATGTCGCACTTGACTCTTGGATGAATAGAGGACAGACATTTCTCTAAGATGCTTTTAGTAGCGATCGAAATTGGTCTTTACAATCTCAAACCGAATCCGCAGCTGAGGATGCTGTTTTTCGATAACGGAAACGAGATAATTGTTCGATATTGGCTCGATCATTGCTGTCAACATAATTGAGCAATGATTGCCAAATAAAAATAGGATCTGATCGAAATGACGCGCATTGTTTTGCGCGAGGTTTTTCGTACAAGAGAAATGTCTTTAACGAAGAAGATTATCAGGATTATTCCTCTCATCCTCTCTCTCTCTCTCCCCCTCCCCTTCCCTCTCGTTAAAGTTTAACAAAGAGTATTTCTTGACTCGACACACGATGTGTTCAGATCTATATATATATATATATATATATACTATTTATATATATATATACTATATATATATATATATATATATATATACACTACGAAGCATGACACACTAATTTCGCCTCACGGACGCCACGAATCACCTCTCCTCTCAGTCCGTTACGTTATTAATTACAAACGTTGCATGCAGAATTGACAAGCTTTTCAGATGGATGGAGTCGATCGTGTACCGGCCCGGGAACTCTGCCGCGTGCTTTCTTGGTATTTTAAGATCGCTCTCTTTCTCTCTCTCTCTCTTTCTCTCACGGTTCTCCACTTTCATAGCCGCCGTTTTAATAAAAAATTCAGCAGACACCGCGTATGTAGAGGTGGCGTCAATACTTCATCATTCGCTTCTCTCCGACCGGCGGTACACATATACACCCCCCCCCTCTCCCCCTCTTTCCCTCTCTACCCGTTTATTTTTACCGCGCGTTTTCTAACACACACACACAGGATGGGAAATTAAGAAGCGAGATCCTGGCGCGGAGAAACAGGATCGGGGTAAAAACGCGGCGCGCCCCCGCTCTCCCCTTCGACAGCGCGGCAGAGCTGCGAGCACTTGTACGTTCGCAAAGTATAAGGGTGATCGCTATACGGATTCTATTGGGTCGCGCTCGAAACGTTGCCCGACATATATACATACACACATCTCACATGCCGCGCGAGGATCATCCTCCAACTGAATTTTACGGAAATAAGAAGGTCCCGCGCCGGCCGCCAATTGGCAGCCGATAATAGCGACGAGACGCGTGTCGGTGTCCACGTGTGTGATACGTGCATATGTATATATAATACATATATATGTGTATATAATATATATATATATTTTATGAATACGTGCGCACGAGCTGCCTCCATGTACGTCAATCTGTATGGCGCAATGTGTGTATATATATATATATATATATATATATATATATATTCGAAAAGACGCAAAGAGGAACGCCCGTATTCTCGCCGCACTCACATATCTCAAGATCACTCGTGCTCAATTGCAAAGGACGAGAACGCAACAATCGAGAATACGAGAGGGAGAGAAAATCGCTCCCCCTCGCGCGACCCCCCCCCCCGCCTCTCCCCGCGCGACGATAGGCGACAACCTTCGATTCCCCATCGCGGACGGACGGATTCCGTCCGTCGGCGCCGCGAAGAACGCAGAACACCGGCTTTCCCGGTTCCTTAAATGCAAAATATGGCAGTGACAATAAACTCAGAAAATCAGAAGGCTGCGTGTGTGTGTGGGTAATATATATATATATATATATATATATATATATATATATATATATACGCCCTATTCTTTCTCCCACTGTTAAAAGCTACAAAGGACGTTTCAGTCGCGTAATAGGACTCTGTAATATCTCGACGGCAAATTCTCTGTCGTTGTGTATCTCCTCCGCGAGTTCCGAAGCAGCGTTAACGGGGCAGTGCTTATGTCGACCAGGATCGACCAGGGTCATCGGCGACCCGATCCTGCTCGCAATCAGCTGGTCGATCACCAGCCGCGATATTCCTTGGTTCTCACGCTCCCTCCCGTCCACACTCAGCTCACTCTTATACACATATACATACATACATACATACATATATATATATATATATATATATATTATATAATATATAATTCTTAAATACATGTTTGTCTTTTTTATTAAATAAGTGTGACGGCTTATACATCGTTAGTATAAAGTGGAAACCGAGAGAAGCATACGATACTTTCAACGCCGGACGAGCGAGGCGCAAACCCGTCGCGCCGCCGGACCCGTCCGTGGTATAAATTTCAATCGTTCACACACAAGTGTACTTTCGTTATCTCGCTCGCGCGGATTTTGACATCGGAATACGAAATTCGTCAGGGAAATTTGCGAAGGTGTCCGCTTCCAATCTGCGTACATACCAAATTTGAATGGAAATATAAAAAATTGAATGGAAATCTCTCTCTCTCTCTCTCTCTCTCTCTCTCGCGCGCGCGCGCGTTTGGGGTGTATACACAAGGTATTGCGTAACGCACGACTCCGGGGGTGTTGAGGGGTCGGGTGGGGGGGGAAGGGGTCGCGGACGAAGACGATGGCACCTCCGCGGAACACGGAAAAATTCGCGTGGAAAATACACGCGCGCGGTAATCAATAAACTCGATTCAACGAAATCTCCTCGTTAATTCTCGTCCGGGGAAGACTGCACCAAGCGGCAACTAAATTCGCTCGCCACGCGCGAGGTCGGGGGGAGGAGGGGGAGGGGGAGGGGGAGAGGAGGTTTCGAAAACGGGATTCCAGGTAAATAATTAGCGACCGTGTCGTGCAAAATCGATCGCGGCGACCACTTTCTGGGAGGAATCCGATAATAGAACTGTATCGCGCGCCTATTTTCAGGGGCAGAGGCGCCAGCCGAGACGGACGAATCTCTCTCTCACCGCGTCGAAGGCAGATCGCACGCATACATATATTTACGTATACGTACACAAGAGGCATGTATCCGCGATTAAAAATCGCGGCACGGACACGCGCGGGCTCGCCGATTTATTATTTACACATATAGATCCAATTACAAAGAGACGTGTACACGACAGAGTGTAAAAAAAACTCACAGTTAGCACAGATTGACGTACACCCGCGATCGAGCCTTACACAGGTTTGTGTGTTAATCCGTCGTAATATAAATAAATACGATGTTACATGTAATAGAGAGAAGGGGGATACAGATGGGTTGCCGAATGTGAGTGGACGCGATTGCGGGGGGAGTCTGGGGACCCTGGGGATATAATTGAGAAAACGCGCGGCATTATTAAGTACAAGAGTATGAGCACGTCCCCAGCCTCCCTGGACCCACGCCGATTTTTTACTCGCCGATCCAATCTCCGTTGCGTCTAGATTGAACGACGAGTTTCTTACACTGGCTGTGAACGGATCGTCGATTCGTAAAAGCGCGCAACTCGGAAAAAACTTGGCAGTGCGTGCCGAATGTCGTTTAATTTTTCGCCGGTATTACACAACGCGAAAGTGTTGTTCAAAATTTCCTTAAAAAAAAAAAAAAAAAAAAGTAAAAAAAGGGAGGTAAATGCGAGTTCAAAAAAAAAAAAAAAAATAAAGATCTGCCAGTCTTATGTTAACTAAACAATAAGTAAGATCTTTCGAAGAATACTGCGTGTCGTTGTGCCACGACGAGCGTGTTTTGCTATTGACCTATTGCGACAATAGCACGTAAATCTCAGTCGGAATACATTAGCGAATACAAAAGTCTTCTCTTCATCATGATTGAAACAGTCTATAATATTCTCGCAACGATAATGTAAAAAGGTCCGTTTCGTTTTGCATCTGTTACACCTAATAATATAGCAATTAATAGGCAGCATTAATAATTATATATAATTTTATATATATATATATATAATATGGACACTAATAGAGAAATAATAATTAATAACCGTTAATAATGCAATAATAATAATAATAATAATAATAATAACACAATAATATAATAATACCTACAATGGAAGATAAAATTCTAGATGCTCCACAAAATGGCCTTTCTAAAAAGAAATTATTCGCACTTTGTAAACTACAACAGAGAGACTCAGAAGCAAAATAAAAGATAAAGGTAAAAGAAAACGATTTGTTCGTTCGACGTTAGACGATATACGTAAATAGGCCTAGAGTAGACTGAGCTGCTCTTGTAACTTTTTTATCTCTTATACTTCTTTTAACGTTACTTTAATCGCCTTAATTTAATATTATCTGTTACTCTGTCTCTGAATTATAAGGGTACGTAACCCCCCCAACTTATAATACATATAGTCCCTCTCTAACTAGCTCACTACAATCCGTAGAGGTGTGTTGCGCATGATTTTTTGCTTTATATATATATTTTTTATGTATATATATATATATTTAACATATTAATAATTATATATATATATATATATATATCATAATGAAGATAGTAGGCATAGCCACTCGTGCTCGGATCACAGACTACTCGCTGCCGTACGTCGCTCCCGTACAGACAGTCTGGTGGACACTATGGCTTTCTCTCGCTTAACCATTAAACATGTTACTTTTACTTTATGTTATATATTCCGTATTTACGTACCACACGTATAGATATCAGCTCGGCCATAAAATTTACATTTTAAATTTCTTCCCTAATAAGTATTTGCACCGATCCACGTCTCCGATCCTCAAAGGAGTTTCGACAGAGAAAAAAAATGCGCTGCAGCGTCGTGTATACGCAACGTCATATATAAAATAGAACAGAGAATTAAAATAACTTAATTAGATAAGACAACTAAATCTCTCTCACTTATACTACGATAACAATAATCACCCGCGAAAAGACACTCTACGAATTGAGATTCGTTCGAATTCGATGAGACTCACATATAAATACACTTTTCATTTTCTAAAGAGATTATTAAATAGATAGACGTCTGTCCAGCGTCGTGATTTAAGGATCAGAGGCGCGTACATTGCCTACCAATATCCATACATGTTTACAAGCGTATTTCGGTATGGCCAACACGTAAAGACGGTAAAATACTACCACGAGGACTGTCTATCCCGTGACCTATCACCTGACTAGCCCTAACGAAATCGCGTGTATTTTTTTTACGGCATTGTTATTCACACGGTGTGTTGTAATGTGTAATATTTGTACATATGTAACGAGGTGTATCTGATGCATGAAGTGGAGGCACTAGTCAGTGTTTCTGGAGAGGTTGACGGGTCCTGGGATGGAAGTGAGGAGGGTATGTCAGCAGGCACTGGTCTCTTCTCCTTCGAGCGTGTACGCTACGTTTTCTAGTCTATGAGCTAGGTGAAGTTTGCGACAGCCCGCATCTGTCTCCAAGGCCTCTAGGATCTGAAAATGATAATTTCACAAACACCGTCATGACCTAATTTCGTTACCCGAGGGAACAGGCGATGGATATCCGATTAAGCGATTACTCACTTGTTCATAATACTTGCTGACATAGATGTAGAGCTCTTTCAGCGCCGCGATCACATCAAACTCGTTGGCGTGAGACGCGCTCAGTTGCTGCATGGCACTAGACATCTCCTGATCGGTGATCTGCGGTAGTCTTTGCACATCTGTGTAGAATCGACCCACTTTCTCGCGATAGTGCGGTATATCCTTGGCGAAGAGTAGCTTGTTAGACGGCGAGTCCTTGCCCAGTCTGTGTTCCGTCATCGAGCACGAGTCCATGAACGTCTGTGCGATCACGGAGAGACTCGAGTCCACCGTCGTGGACTTGTTGATGTCGAACATGAAATCTGGATTCTTGATAAAATTAACCCAGAATCGGAGCGGCAGGCTGTTCGACTTCCACGCGTGCGCCACTTCCGGATCGACGATGCCGTGCTGCTTGGCAGCTTCATCGAGGAGATCGAACAACCACTTGACCGCGCTAGGCAGTGCCTCATTAGCGGTCAGTATGGTGTTTAAGAAATCGTCGACGAATTTTTGTACGGTGCCCTTTGTCGACAGCAATCGCGTCAGGAATATTTCTGGGATCGCCTTGTGCGTTCGCTCGGGATGGTGATGTTTGTTGCTACCGGTGAAGCCCAAGCTTGGCGGATAGTGCACGTCCTCGATGGGCCTCACCAGATGATACAGCCGCTGATTGCCGCCATGAGCGCTCTCGATGTCGCCGTTCGCCGTTATGATAGGCGGCGAGTGTTGGGAGTCGAAGTACAGATCGCTCACGGGATGATTATACATCACAGGACTGATCAGCCCGTGATTGGGCGTGGATGGAAGATGCGTGGACGAACAATGATTCGAGTGTCGATGTAAATGATGATGATGAGACGGTGGATGGTGGGAGTGAATCGATGGCTGCTGCTGCGGATGATAATGCGAGGGCTTGCAATTGTGACAAGGTGGCTTGCAAGCCACCGAGAAGCCGTCGTTCTGTCGAGGAATCAACGACATCACCGCCGAGTCCTTGACACCGTAGTGTGCCAGCGTGTTTATCTTTTTCCACCCACCGCAGCACTTGGTCGTGAGGTCTTCGTCCTGGAGAGTCAAATGACCACCACGACCGTGTCGCCACTCCAGATCGACGTCGTGTACGGACGGCCTCAGCGAAAACGGAGTGTTCTTGTACAGCGCGTCGAGAATCTTCGACTTTACCTGACTTATAGTATCGCAGTCTAAGACCTTACACTGTATCTTCTCGTCGAGATCGTCCTGCACCACGTGTAACGTGACGATCGTATGTTCGATCTGTTCGCGCAGGAGTCTTTCTTCCGAGAGGGAATATCTCGCATCGTGCGTTATCACATCCACCGGTCCCTTCTCGATCTGATGCTTGATCGCCTTGAACAGCAGGAACAGGGACGAACCGGCGTAATCCTTCAGGTAGTTGTACATACAAAGCGCCATCCAATTCGTCAACATTTTTTCCACCACAGATTCCGTTCTCCTCAACATAAGCTGCGGATGCTTTGTGTTCACTGCTTTATCGATGAGTCTCAACAGTAGATTCATCAATATATCTGTAGCGTATTCCATCTTACCCATTAGGACAACCATGAGTAAAGAGGCGACGTTTACCTTGTCTCTAATATTAAAGTCCTTTTGAGCCTCTAGAGTCTCTATGAATGTTAGGACGAAATACTTGTTGTTGACAAGCTGCTCGAATTGTATCATTGCCGCGTCGTAGTTGGTTCGCGAAACATTGCTACGCGAACGCGGATCATTCAATATGGGATGGTCTATCACTCCGGGGAAGAACACCTTCATGATATAATTCTTATGATCGAGAGTGGGTATGCCCGACGACTCAAGATCCGCGGTCAAGTCTGTCATGTCTGTCTGTAGTTCCGCAAACGCCTGTTTGCATTCCATGCGAACGTTACTCTCGAGCGTGTCCATCTGTATCTGTATGCGCTTGTATTCCCGTTCCGCCTGCGTGCTTTTACGGCGATATATCACCAGCACCAAGACGAATAAGAAGATGAGACTGAAGGTACCGGCAGCGATACCGGCAATTGCCTCAGGTGGTATCGGATAGGACTTGATGACCTCGTAGCGCAGATAGCCGATAGGAAAGCGTAGACTGCGACCGACTCGTACTACCACCAATGGCAGCCCACTCTCAGTTTTGATGCCGAGTTCATCCGTATCGGCGGGCTGTTGGTCCGGCGGCGTACAAACCAGTTGCGTAAGAGCAAGAGATGTTACGTTGCAAGGCATGACGCCTACGGTGACATTTACGTCAGACTCGTCGCTAGCGTAGTTGAGATTCTCACCCTCGATCACCAGCGTGTCACCTTTGTATAGTTTGACATTTCGCGGGAATGGAAAGAATTTCGGATCCTCGACGTAAAATAATCGATTACGAAGACTCTGAAAGTGCTTCTCCAAGTCCCTGACACTCTCAACGTTATCCATAATAAAAGCGATTTTGAGAGACAATTGGGATTCCTTCAGCCTCAACGAATGCGGCGACGAGGTGCCTTGAGCATTGGCGGCCGCCGAACGTTCACTGCGTCGAATCGAAGTGAACCTCTTAGCGACGCTCGGACTTGGACACTCCATTTGCGTGGGATTTAGGACGGTGCAAACGGTTCTATTTACCGGTAATTGCTCGTTGTCAAAATAAACCTCCATCTCGGGCTTCTGAATGGTGTCCAGGTTTGTGCCATGTACGGTAATCATGCGTCCACCCGAGGCAAAACTCCTAAGTGGCTTGATTTCCATGATAGTCGGATCATGAGTATAATTATACGGATTATCCATGAGAGTGCGATTTGCACCATCAATACTCAGGGTTAGCCTATGAATCCGTCTGACGCGGCCTGACTTACTGGTTACGCAAGTCAACCTCGTGCTGCTCGCTTGGGTTGCGTTCACGTGGCATGGCAACTCATCCAGATATGCCGATATCGTACTACCGATGTTGAGATACTTACCGGTGATGGCCAGTTGAGTGCCGCCGCTCTGTGGTCCAACCGACGGATACACGCCCGACAGACGTATGTCCTTGTAATTGAACAGCACTGCGCTCTCCGTGTAACCGGCATCATTGCCGACTACGACGGACGCCGCATCCGTGGCTTCGTGTCGGCCGGTGCGGCAAACAATGCGCACCGACACCTCGTAGTCCACCAGAACGCATGGAGTGTTGCCGATGTGTATCTTGCCTTCCACGTCACTCTCCTTCAGCCCAAGATTACTGCCCTCGATTGTCACCAGCGTGCCGCCTTCGATCGGCCCGCTCAGTGGCTTGATCATGTCTATACGAGGCTTTGGACACTCGGTGAACGGTGACTGTAGACACGAGTGTCGATATACGCAGCTGTTCCCGCACCAAGTGCACTCGAAGCGAGTGTCCCGCGTCACGCACAAAGAACAGTCCGCGTGCTCGCGATGCGAGCCGAGTACTTCGCACTTGTATAAAATTATCGTAGTCTTGTCCACGTGATGATTCGTGTTCCAGACAACCGTTACCTCAGCCTCGTATTCGCCGCTTACCGCTTCGTAAGAATACACGGTTTTGTCGCATACGATGAAACGACTGCTATCCACGCGGGCCTGTACCTTCAGATTGGCGCCTTCTATGCTGACGATACACTGAAATCCGCTGTGACCCACTTGCGGATGTGGCAGGTTCTCTACCTCGAGCACTATCTCCTTAGGTACGCTATTGGGCAGCATCAACGGCTCTTTGCGTTCTACGAATCTCGGACAGAACTGTGCGCCGTGCGCAGCAAGATTGGCATGGTTTTGCTAAAACAAATAAAAAAATATCTGCATTATAGTACAAGTTACAGAAATGAATTTGCATCTGTATTCAATTATGCATAACTTACGTTTTCTCCCGATATAATGCCCTGACAGCTAGTATTGTGGGTGCACTTGTTATCGTAGACACACCAGCTACACGCCCATTGCGACTTTACACACTCGGTGCACACGGTGTGCCTCGAACAATCGAAAAATGCAAAGTTGCGCGATACGAAATCTTTGTTCGTTTCACTCGATCGCACGGACAATGGTACGAGCGCGTGATCGGCACCCTCGGGAATGCTGGGTCTCTCTACGACGGGTGGTGTGGGACAGGATAGTCCGAAACCAGTCATCAGCGCGTCTATTGGTTCGGCGTTACCAAAAACACACTTGTAATTAGCGCCCGTCGGTAGTTCCGGTAAAGTTCTAATTGTTAATTGTACTGTGGTCATCTGATTAATGGGCATACGATCGGGTAGAACCTGCTCGAAATCAATGCACTGTTGACCTGTGCCCAAAGACAACCATCGTGGACTACTGTGACTCGCTTTCTGACAGTCTCCTCTCACAGTGCACCTGTTAGAAAAATATTAATATTATTATAACGAAAGAAAAATTTTATATTTACAAGAGATATAAACTTTGTGAAATTGAAAGGTTCTGCGAAATAACTAATTTACCTCTTTTCTAAGGAACACCAGCCACAATAAGGATCCTTCGCGTCGAGACAGCTGCTGCAATTGGTATAACCACTGCAATGCTCCACTTTGACCTTCGATATCTTCGAAGTGGACAATACATAGATATGTTCGCCGTCTGGTGAGATCAGCGTGTCGGGCAACAGCTTTTGTCCCTTATCGATCGTAACACTTTCATAGACAAATGCTTCAACTCCAGACAACAAGACCTTCTTGAGAACGCCATCGCTCGTGCCGAAAAACGCTACGGTATGGCTCTCGGTATTGGCGACGGTTACAGAGGTGATGAATGTATCGGGAAAGTGCAGAATAGCTTGACCCGTGATTGGCGATACCCCGGAAATTTTTAATCCAACCTCGCAGAAGTTCAAAATATTTCCCGTAGTCTGAAAAATAAAATAACACAATCAATATAGAAACAAAATCTACATAGTCTCGATGTTCTCGACTTTTCTTTGTGATCGAAGTTTACTTACTCCGGCAGTAGGGCACTTTCCATCTTGTATAGGGCCGCTGATATAACCCATATTTCGATATTTGATGCTACCGTTGAAACACATATGAATATTTTCATTAAACTTGGTCTCGATATCTTGCAGACTGTAGATGCAAACCGCCGAGCGTGACAGAGGCTCGTTCGTGATGCCTCGGCTCGGCGAAAATACAGAGACGAATATCGGATCGCCAACGGAGATGCCGAGTTGCATGGCCAGATCGCTGCCCGCCACCGCGACCTTTGCGTCTTGCACCAAGTTATAATAGTGCTGTTTCCCGTCTCCCAGATCGACCGTACACTGCAGAGTCACTTCAGTGTAACTGTCATAATTCGGATCGCTTATGCAACTGCGCGCCAATCTGGAGATGTATCCCAGTTCCTCTTGCTCGGGTAGATACGACTGCTTCTGTACCAGAACAAAGTACGCGTAGTCGCTCGCGTTAAATCCGTACACGTACTTCACCAAAAAATGATCTCGATACTTGACGTCGATGTACACAATCGACTGCTTATTGAACGTGTACTCGGCAAAGTTCAACTTGTCGAGATTTCTGCTGGAAATAGCGGGCACATCGTGACGATAATCTCCTTTGTTGGTGAAGGTCGTCCCCACGTAGAGTATGTTTGTTTGCCCCCATGAATTGTATTTTTCAGGTCCGATGAAAGCATACGTGGAGGAGTTCTCATCATTGGCAGCTACACTGTGAATAATGAATTCCGGCTTAATGGATATGTTGGACATCTTGTATTTTTCGCAGGCGCCTTGAAGAAGAGAGCCACAGACAATTAACATCTGCGACTCGAGATCGGCAATTAGCAGCTTGTTCACATTATCCATTAAAGTAGTAGTAATGTCTCTTGCCATGCAACCTGTTGCATGACACTGAGGATTGTCCAGTCTCGGTCCTAAAATAAGAAAAGATCCATTATTTACTTCATGTAACACAATATACATTGTATTACAAAGAGAAAAGAGAAAAAGAGAACTTACCTGTTGAGACATATTCCTCCAATTTGAGATTTGAATCGAGTTGAAAGAGCCTGTTGATCGCGCCTCCATAGAGCCTTCCCGAAACAGGATCTATAGTGAGATGATTAAATCTCAAAGCTCCTTCTCTAGTTGAATTGGCATCTAAGGAAAAATATCCATATCGCTGTCCATTTCCCGTGGGGAACTGTGCTACAATATGCGGGGATTTGTTCTCCTGTATTAGTGGTGCAGTGCTAGCAGGAGTGTCTATCGCTGCAGTCGCTAGGATCACTAGAAACCATGTGGCAATGGACATGGATGAAAAGGATAACCTATAAAGGAGCGATGGTGGCAGCAGCACTTGTGGAGGCGTCACTGCGGATGATTCAGGAAATGACTGGGTAATTCCCAGGAATTTCATGGTGTGTACGCGACAGCTGACAAAGCACGTGCGCACACGAGTAACGTGTGCGTCAGTGCGTATGCAGGTCTAGGAGAGGAAATGTAAAAGGTATGGTGTCAGGGTGTGTGCCCTGCTGCTGGTAGCGAGCCAGTGTTAACGCAGTACTACCAGCTATGCTCAAATGCAGGCGCCGACGTGCCGATCATTGTCTGACGCTCCTGAAACATTAAAAAAGTTATATTAAATACACAATGAAATAAATATAAATTATACATGTATACACACACACACACACACACACACACACACACACACACACACACACACACACACACACACACACACACACACACACACAATTAATTATCCAAGCCATCAGGAAACTTGTACAATTACATTGAATAATTTTAATGCCAAGATATTTTCTAATATCTAGATATTTTCACTGAATATATTTTAATAATTATTACATATCTCGATGCAACACGCATATTAATTTATTGATATTAATTCTCGCTAATATATTTCACTCTTAATTTCCTTTTTTAATTCTAAAGCTAATCGTGATACACGGAGCGGAATTAGACACATAGATTTCCGGAATAACCTTAAAAATGCACTGCACGATCGTAGCAAAATCCATACGCGGCGTGTAAAAAAAAAAAAGAAAGAAAGAAAGAAAAAAAAGAATCGTCACTCGCGCTACGAAACGCTACGCCGAAATATCAATAGCGTCGAGAGAGAGCGAGAGAGCGAGAAAGAAAGAGAGAGAGAGAGAGAGAGAGAGAGAAAGATATGCCAATCGGTTGCTGCACGACGCGTACACGCTTGCGACGCGTTTCCGTTTCGAGATGTTTCTCGTCGACGAGCATAAATAGGAGATCTTTGCCGAGCCTCCCTAACAATGAAGAAGCACAACGACGAGGGCCAGATGGCTCCACGCATTTCGGGTAACACCGTAACACGCACCGCCCTTCATTAGCGTGACCAGCGTAGCTGCACTTGACAGCTAAGGCCACTGTCTTCTCGCGCACAAAGGCAAGGATACTTTCCACCAACCCCGTTCTGTCGCCCCTTCCCCTCCACAGTGCCACTTCTCATTCCCGTCACGATCACATCGCCTACCAAAACACGGCCGCGGTGGACGGGTTGAGCGATCGCGCTGCCGCAACGCCGCGAGACGCGGAAAGAAAAATCCAATAGCACGGGAGGGAAATGGGAAATGTCTCGGCGACACAGACGAGAAGAGGAGCGAGACCATCCGCGCGATTACGCGTGGGACCGCGGCGCACGAGCTGGGGCCCCTCGAGCCAAGAGCGACGATGTCGGGCGAGACGCCAGGGCCGCGCCACCTCGTTCCTCTTCCCGAGTCGAGTCGAGTCCAGCGCGAGAGAGAGAGAGAGAGGGGGGAGAGAGAGGGAGAGGGAGAGAGAGAGGAGAGCGGTTGGCTGGGAGAGCGAATTTACCTTGCTCGCTGCGCGTCGCACGTCGCGAATGCACGATGCGGGAACAGCGATGCTCGCGTAACGACGCGATCGCTACGGCACATCGCGGGCGTGCGGATATGCCCGCTCGGATGGAGGAGGCTCCCGGCTCTCGCGTAGGATAGGCACTGGTCGCCACCACGAACGGGCTGTCGCGCTGTTGCTGCCACTGCCGTCGCCGTCGCCACCGCCGCTGTGCCACCGCACGGCACCGCTCTCGGGGTATCGCTGCCGGATAACGATCCGCGACGCTCCCGTACCGTCTCGATATCATAAGTCGGCGCCGCGCCGAGCGCCCTGCGGCCGTCTGTGTCGTCTCACAACACAACACTGCAAACGGCGGCGGAGTCGGGATCAGCCGCCATTAAAATTCGTCCGACATGGGGCCGCTGCACGAGTTTAGAGGCGCGAGTCGGGGGCCGTGGCCCTACGGCATGCGCCGCTGTTCCGTCCCTCTCTCTCTCTTTCTTCCTTTCCCTCTTTATTCCTCGTGCATCCGTCCCTCTCTCGCTCTTATCGCGGATCCTCCTCTGACGAGCCGGACTTTACTCTTTCCCTGAGCGCGATATCTCTTTCTTCCTTCCTCGCTCATCTGCCTCTCGCTTCTGCACACGGCGTGTACATCTATATATGACATACCGAATAGCTCGAAACTGCCATCTCGGTTATGGATACCTTAGCGAAGTTAACGACGAGTTTCCCTCAGCGAGAATTAATCCAAGACATTGAATTCTTTTATTCTAAAAAAAAAATCAAGATTCTTTGTTATGAAAAAAATCGTTGATATAATGAGAGGTCACTCGAGGAATGAGCTTTCACCTGCGCTTTCAAAGTTTGAAAAAGCGCAGGTGGATTGAAATTTATTCTCACGGTACGCGGACCGTGTGTAAATTCGAGATTTGACCATTTCTCATTCTTGATTGAATCTCGAATATTTTTTGTTAGGTACAAGACGTGTTTTCTACCGTTCATTCGTATGTCCAGATACATGCATCCGTCGCATTTGCGCATTAGGACGAATATGACGAACAAAGCGCTCTCTAGTGACGATTGTGAGCACTTATTTCACATTATGGCGGACATATCGTATTTCGGTTCCATCAATCATATTTGCTAAACAAATTTAATCGTTTATACAGGCAAAGCTAACAGTTCCAATATAAAATCTAATTACAAAAAATAAATATTCATGTGATTTATACAGAGAACAAAATTAAATATTTACATTCAATTAACTGCGCGATCTGAAGTCGGCTTCGTACAATTAAAATGGCGCTTACGAAATCTGAGCGGCAATTTAAAAAGAAAAAAAAAAGAAAAAAAATGGAAATTCAAAAAAGCGATAAAAGATCGTTTTTCGATTACGGAAATGATCGTTACGATTGTAATGCTTTTAACTGAAAGAAAAAAATTACAATAAAATTGTTGCATTTACAACTTTATTAGCATAACACGTCTCAATATGAATTCGTTTTTTTCTCAGATTCGGATCCTTTTTTTCCCCTTCCGTGACATTTAAAATAGTATACTTTTGTACTTACGCTTTTTTCTGTACAGATGTGCACAAACAAGAAAAAGAATCTGTTTAGAGTAACTTTATCGCCAACTGATGAAGTTAATCGAGTTCAAAGTGTCCGATCATCGTCATAATTTATTATTGTAAATGTTATTTACACATATACCTAAGCTTCAAATAGCTTCGTAACGTTTTTCTGTTATCTTCATTGTTTTTCTGTCTCTATGATGGACATGAGGTGAATCTTTTGGCTGCGATAATTTCTTTAATCATATAACAAATATAGTAAATAACTAATATTAGTTCGTAATTAAAAATATGAGAACGCATAAGTGTAACATAGTAATATGAGTGTAGACTCATTCGTTCTGTCTTCCCCCTTAACGCATCACGATTTCTTCTCCCTCCATTTATAATAGAATACATATATGTATACATGTGTATATATATATATATATATATATATACATATATATATATATACATATATATTTATTACCTAAAACTGCGTCAATGTGTGTTCGAGATATTGAATATTAACTTCGCACAAAAGTTGACTACATCTTCAAAAGGGAAGTCTCGCTCTCTCTCTCTCTCTCTCTCTCGCTATGTATACATATACATATGTCAAACTTAGCATGCTCTAAGTAGATGATTTATTTAGGATGTTTTCTTAAATAGAAATCTACTCTCCCTTTTAAAAGTTTCTTACATTTTTACGCATGGCAAGTGCTTCAGACCTGCCTGTGTATATGTGTGTGTGATACAAGGAAGGATTCTTTTCCAAATATCGTATAAAACTTATAAAACAGAAAGTGCGTTTAAAATTTACGCCTAAAAAGAGATATTATACATGTTCGCGCGCGTATCGATGCTACATCATTCAGCCTCCTTTAGGCCCTTAACGCGACATCGGATCAAGATCGATACCGCAGCCCGCGTTCCACTACTTTTGTGTACAGTGAAAATTTCTCCTTCTTTCGACAATTGCCTTCGATTCGGATTTAAGCAGATTGAAACTGTAACTTGAAGTTTATACTCCATAACGTTTTACGCTTGCTGGTCCGCTTAAACTCTTTCTTTCTGTCTCAATGTTCTTCATATATTCTCTTCCTGTCATCTTATGGATTGAAAATTATCAACAAGTTCACAGTGATTATGTTCTGTGCATCGTTCTTGCACAGATCATTCGTCCGCTGGCCAGTGTCTCGGACTAGTTATAGACAAATGGCTTCCCACACAAGTACAAAAAAAGGATCGTTATCTATTTGTTTCTCTTCTCCATACATCATGTAACTTTTCATGTGTACGATTATATGCCAATACATAATTGTGACATTCAAGTCACGAAAGGAATTTTTTTAGATAGCATTACGTATCTCATTTTTGCAACGGTGTACTGTATTATGCATTAATAATGTTATCACTAACGCAAGATTCTCGATAGTAATATTTGTTTTAGTTAGTGTAGAGCTTTATCTGCAGTAAATGTACTGTTGGTGACGGTAATGGTGGGATGTTATATAGTCAACAGATGAAGCTACCTATCCCAAGGAAGGGAAGTCATTCTCATCGTCTACCTTCGGAGCGTTCTGACGACTTCGCGGCGACCTCTGCTCGTTCTGTGACTGAAAGAACATATAAAAGAACATATAATTTTTCTCTTTCTACATTCCCTCTTTTTTGTATGTTCCAATTAAAACACATGTAGAAATAGAGAAATCCTAATTAGAAAATGTAGAAATACTTACACGTGAGTCACCATCTCTGGGAGCACCACGATTTCCAAATCCACGTCCGTTCATGCGATCACCACGACCGCGACCACCTCGACCGCGACCGCCGGATCCACGTCGTGAGTCACTGAACTGGATCTCGATGCCTAACACTCGTTTTTGCCTGCCAACACGCTGAGGATACTCCGCGGCTGCGTCATATTCCTCTTCCTCGTCCTCCTCTTCTTCATTACCCTCTTTCTTCCTCTCAAGAGCGTACATCTTTTTCCAACGGGACAGATCCTCACCTTCGCCGGCTTTTCGCAGATTGTATTGAGGCTTAACTCTGTTACTCTGCAGGGCTTTCCATTCATCCAAAGTAAGTTCACGAGTTTCTTCCTCGACTGGTTTCTCCTCAACAGTCGCATCCGCAGTTGTTTCGCCGTTCTTAACTTCGGTCGGTGCTTGAGGTTCGGCATCCGGTTTATCATTAGCCCAATCTTGACTGTCTTGATTCAGGCTTTCTCTACAAAAAAAAAAAAAAAAAAAAAAAAAAAAAAAAAAAAAAAAAAAAAAAAAAAAAAAAAAAAAAAAAAAAGAAAAGATAGGACAAAATAAAGGTCAAGACATATTTTCTTTTTTTAAACGCAGCTGTTGTAGAAAGTATGGACTGTCTTGAATTACTTACTCTATTTCATCATTATGAGTACCCCAGTTATGGCTGCCAGCACCATCTTTTTTATCCACTGGTTTAATTCCACTGTTAATAGACAAATGTGGAATAGGCTTTAAATTATAGTGCACCGATCAAGCTACATAGCATTACACGTTATATAATTAACAATGCGTGCCTCATTACAAATGTATACTGTTGACAGACTATCATTCTTATTCAATTTATATGGTCATTGCTACAAAATAAAAAAAGAAAAAAAAAAAAGGAAAAAACAAAGAAAGATATTTTACAAGCTACCGTAAGCATTCGCCGTTGCGTTTAACACAAAAATGATAATAATAAACAAGTAGAAAAAATAACGAAAAATTAAGCGTAAAAAAAAGATTCAAAGATACAAAAAGCAGAGCGGCAATAAATACAAATTGCATTTGGTGGGCTGAAAAGAATTCGATGAATTGAATGTAGCGACAACCTTGATAAAATGTGCACACAGAGGCAAGCATCATTGTATAGAGATACTCGAGTATAACGTCCGTGTATGTGTCCACGCGCACATGTGTGCGTGCGTGTTTGGATACTTACGTTTTATCAGAGCCTGACTGACGATCGAACTCGCGTTTGCCGCGATTATCGAAGCCGCCGCGTCCACGGGGGCCACCACGTCCACGACCCATCCCGCGCATTCCACCGCGGCCACGACGTTCCCCATATTCGCCGCGTTGAGTCTCATTCGAGTTTCGGAACTCGCGTGTCTCGCGTCCTTCACTGAAATAAAATACAATTGTTATGATTAGAGAAGCCTTTCTAGAGTCAGAAATTTGAATAGCAATTGTGAATATAATAGACGGAATGGAGAATAGCCAAACGCGTTTCTATATTTTACTTGTGCTTTACGTATACGTGTGTATTTGATTGTTTAATCCACCAAACATAGTACTAATGTGCTATATACTATAATTTGTTTATATATATATATATAACTGTGTATGTGAATACACCCTTTAAAATTATTTCTCTCCTTTTGAAAAGTTTCAAATTAGGATATCAAGTAGCTTCAAGAGAAAACACTTGCTTGTTGATATAAAGATCCAAGTTCAACTCTCTTTGATATCTTACATAATTAATAAAAGAAATTGTGCAGATAATATTAATTTATGATATGAAAAATGAAACATTAAAAATTGTGTATTCAAAATATTCTTAAAAAAATGAAATAAAATATGATATTCTATACAAAATGTTCATCAAATTAGAGAGATGTATCTGATGACATGTTATTTATATGGTGATAAAACGATTAAGTACAGTCAAAGTTTAATTTCTGGTACTAACCTAGGAGGTCCTCGTCTGAACTCTCCCTGTCCCCGCAGCGTTCTTTCCCCGTCTTCCCGGTTACGCCTATTGTTGCGCTCCTCCCGGGATTCGCTGGAGAATTTGACGTTGCGGTCTCCTCCGCTTGCTCTTGGTTGAGCTGGCTTCTTATCAGCTGAGAACATTAACCATGCAAATGTAAAAAACACATGCAAATGTAAAAAAAATTTTTTTTTTTTTCCAAATGAAAGAATGTTCATATATTCCAAATGCTCTTAATGATAAAAGATTATTAGAATTGAATAAAGTTAAATGCATTTCGTTGCATACAATATTTCAAAATTATAAAAATAAAAAAAAAATTGAAAAATACACTAAAGATATACTTTGGAAAAAAAAAAAAAAAGGTTAAATATTTACAATTTGCAGAGAGTCGCGAATGCGCTTTACATGAAAATTCAATGTCGAATGGCTATTCTTTGACATCCTATCATCTCTTTGTTCGAAGCGACCGGCGCGGACACACGGCGACACTAGTATCTTCTTTTTTTTTATTTTTTTTTTCAATAGTAAATTTCGTTCGTATCTACAAGGATGATTCATAAATTCGATATGCACAGATATCGCGATATGGAATAATAGAATCGGATCTCTGGTATGTACCGACCGTACGATCCCGGTCGGAGATAAACTCCGAGGTGATATCTAGAGAGGACAAGAGATACGAGGCGCACCGCATGTGCCGGCGCCTCGTTCGCGCACGAATTTGGACTTGGACTTGATTGTGTACCGGCATATCCCCGCCGCGGGAGTCATGTAAGACCGCCGCGGGATCGGCACGCGCACGAGCCTATTTTTAAGAGGCGCACACACAAATCATTTTTAGAAAATATACCCGAAGCGCCCGCGGGCTCGCCCCCCCCGCGGAAGATGCGGCGGCGTTCGCGGCTCTATATACCCCTCGTCTCTCGGAGTCTTTCTCCCTCGGCGGGGGCGATCGATCGGAGAAGATGCGCGGACGAGAGGCACCGGCCTCGAGCGAGGAATATCCGGAACGTCGAGAGAGGACGCGAGATCACCGCGAGCACATGGGAGGTCGACGGCCATAACGCGCGCACACGAGGCCGGAGGCGCCGCACGATCCGAACGGGCCCCCCCGGGAGGGGGGGAGGGGACTAACCTTGATCCTTTTTAGTCTCCTGCGTCTTGGACGGCGGCTGCTGGGCGTCCTTGATCACGCGGCTCTTCTGCGTCTTGTTGTTGGCCGCCTTCTGGCCGTCCTGCGGTGGTTGCTGCTGCTGCTGCTGCTGTTGTTGCTGCTGTTGTTGCTGCTGCTGCTGCTGTTGCTGCTTCGTCTTGTTCTCCTTCTCCGAGATCCTCTCCTTCTTCTTGGCTTCCTTCTCCTGCTCGCGCACTTTTAGCACCTCCAGTGGATCCTCGCTCTCATCGAGCGCCAGCAGGAACTTATTTGTGACCGTAACTGTGTACTCGTTTTCCATCTTGGCTCGGTATCCTCACGGCGTCGAGGATCTTGCGAAGATTTCACGGCTACTCTTGAGCCCCTGTGTAACGGAGTCATTCACTATCCAATATGGCCGAGTCGAAGAGCTCGAGTCCACCACGAGGTCTACCCCGCTGCGGCACGAACGATGCGGAGCGGGATGCGGGAGGGGAAGAGGGCGCGAGAGCGGCGGAGGGATCGCGTATCGGTCGTGCGGTCGGCGCTAGTCGGCGCGCCACCTCGTCCACCGAAATCAACTGCGTTCGCGCTTGGAATATCGCTGATTATCGCCTCGTCACGTCCCGTCGGACGACGTTAAAAATTACGCCGTGAATTTTCGCGCGGTCCGATACGCCGGGAACGCGGGCTCGCCCATATTCGAGAAGACTCTCAATTGTTCGTAATTCGCCCGCCGGGAAGTCGCGCGATTCTCATGAGACTCGAAACGAAACTGCGCCGCCGCGGCTGCCAAAAAGAAAGATCGCGTCGCGTCGCGTCGTTCGCCGTTAAGGTGAGCCGCTTGTGACGTGGGCGTCGCCAAGGGGAAATTCACGGCGTCCTACGACGGCGTTTCACGTGATGATTCCATCCCGAACGGTTAATTGCGCGTCGTTTCGAAACGCGGTGACTGGTGCGTTCTATTTTCGTGCGCATAGCGTGATCTCGCTTGGCCAATCGGCGTTGAATAATCGCCATTGTCCAATCGGCGCGCCGGCCAATCAGACAATCGCACGCCGGACAATCTCGCAGTGTCATGCCGCATACACGCACGCACGCACGCAATCTATTCGGGGATTTGGGCCTTGCGTACACAATGGGAGGGACAAGAATAGGAATTAGGAACGGGAATAAATATTACATTTTGGAAATAAAAATTAGGCACACAATGGAGGAAATATTAGGAGCAGAAATAAATGTTAAATGTTAAGGTTTATGCACAATGGACAACGGGAACCAAGAATAATGCAGGCAATAAGTTTCAATCTGTCGGCTCTCAATTGATTGAAATTTATTGTCTGCATTATTCTTTGTTCCTGTTGCCTATTGTGCGTAAACTTTGATATTTAATGTTCATTCCTTTCTAATATTTTCTTCATTATGCGCAGTGCCTTACACGCCTAGTCATTTATTAATCTTGAAAAATATTAATTTTTTTTTCGACCCCTTTTACATTTATTCTCGATTGTTCTATTTCAAGTTTTTCACGTAAGAGGCGTCAGGCGTTCAGTTGAACCTGCGAGTTCTTGCACCTGTCGTCTCGAAAAGAAAATCAAGACAAGACAAACGCGTATCGTACGCGTAAAGAGACCGATCGATCTCCCACGAGCCCTGAAACAAAAAAGTCCGCGATACCCGCGATGGATTCATCTTCCCCGTTCGTCGGTCGCTCTCCACGGCTGTGCGAGTCCGGCCGGGCCGTCGAGGGGATGCGCGCGCATACGCGTCCGCCATCTTGGACAACTCGCGCGTACTCGTGTGCGTATTTTGGCGGTTTACCAGTTGCACGCGGCACGCGTACACCACGCGCGCGGCAGCGCCGACGGACGGCGGCAAAGAGGTCGCGAGTGTCAGCCAACCAGAGCCAGCGGCCAACCCCAGTCAGCGGTAAGTTGCCGCGGTTGTGTCGCGCGTAGTAAAAACATTTCTGTGGAAAGTTCGCCGATCGTGTGAGAGAACGTGAGTGAATCATTGGCCGCGGCGGTCGGGGTGGCAGCCGAGGATGGAGCTGCACACGCCGAAGAGAGGATCCCGTCCGGCGGCAGAGTCGTACGAGCGCAGTCCATCGGTCTGCGACACCCAGTTCTATCCATGGAACTGGGGCGAGGAGGCGCGGAACGTGAACCTCAGCCCGGGCAGCTCGTGCTCCTCGCCGGAGTACAGGGAGCAGCACGTTACCGGCTTGGACGCGAGTGGCGGCAGTGCCGGCGGCAAGTCGACCGCAGACAGCGGCTCCGAAAGCCACCGGCGCGGCCGGCCGCGCGCCGACGCACTCACGAATCTCATGATGCAGGGCAGCACATCGCCGAGCAGCATCAAGTGTGTCTACTGCAACCGGGTGTTCCCGCGCGAGAAGAGTTTGCAGGCGCACTTGCGCACTCACACGGGTGAGGGAGGCTTCTTCCCGCGTCGCCGCCGTCGTCGATCAGCGCTGGCTTTATTCAACGATCCGTTTCGCGAGGGGAAGGAACGCGCGCGCGATGGATGATTCTGGTTCTCGCTCTCTCTCTTTCTCTTTCTCTCACGCGTCCCGCCAATCGGCCATCATGCCGCACTTTAAATACTTTAAATGGCTCGCCTCGCGTACCGACGTTGATACATTTCCGAGACGCGCGGGCCCAAGTTCGCCGGTTGCGCGCGAAATTTACGCCACGGCGACACGTGTAACGAGCGATGCCCACGCTGAGCTGCGTGGGATTTTTAATCCTTCTTTGGGCAAAGGAGGGGGAGAGAGAGGTCAAAGCGCGTGTTTGTGCACGCGTCCACGTTGGTCCGTTATGGCGCGCGGTCTTTGTCTAGGGACAACAAAAAAAAAAAAAGGACGCGCAGTGACACTTCCGCTTTTGCGAGACGTGTCTTTTGAAAATATTGCGAACGTTCTCTAACGTGATTGTTGCATTCTCTCTTTCATCACGAGTACGGAACTATGATTGAGATGAGAAAACTAATGTTTGTCAAATATTTAAATGTCAGAAGAGATCTAGTAAAATCATCTGTCATTTTATTATTACATTGAAAATCAAACTGTACGTCAAGGTTTTAAGACATTTTAATGAGTGACACTTTTGAATAACTGAACAATTAAAAAAATTTTTAAATAATTCTTAAAATCTAACCAATATATTAGATGCACAAGTCAGAGTTTGTTTTGTATCAAGAATAAATTGAGAGAACTATATATATATGTGTGTATGTGTGTATATGTGTATGTGCACGCGTGCATGCACACACACACACACACAACAAATAATGCAATATTAATATTGATAAATAATGAAGTATTTATGTTGTGACCACAGGAGAACGCCCATATACATGTGATTATCCTGGATGCACAAAGGCTTTCACTCAATCGGGACAATTAAAGACTCATCAACGATTACATACAGGAGAGAAGCCGTTTTTATGCACCCAACCAGGCTGTGAAATGAGATTCACCCATGCCAATAGACATTGTCCGGAACATCCTTACGCAAACCTTACAAGATCAGATGACTTTGTATTAAAGCCAGTGTCCGAGAACATGGAAGTACCAAGCGAAGTAAGTCGATGGTTCGAGCGTTACAAGATGGAACGAGAGGATCGAACACCGACTGGGAAGAGCGAACGGAAAAAGAAGTCGTGGAAGAACAGCGGCGAAAATCATAAGAGAATAAAATCCAGAAAGGGCCTTATGATGGATATGGCGGGCGAGCAAGAAAATCTCGATCGCAAGCCGCCACAACGGTTACATTGCGGAGAAAGTCAGGACAGTCAAGAGGAGAGTCAGGATGAAGATCCAGCAGATACATGCTGCGCGATACTGCCAATGTCCGAGGATGAAGAAGCATCGACTGCCAAGTTAGCGATCACTTCACTAAGAAGGCAGGCTTTGGACAGACTACAACCAAAGAAGCGATGGCTACGATATGCTTGCTTAGAACAACAATTAGATCTAAATGATGATATCAAATCTAACAATGTAGCGACCTTAAGCAAAATTGATGATAAACAGTGTTTGACTCTATCGGAACCGCTTCTCTCTTACTCAACACTCCTCGCAGATTCCTATACAGATAATACGTCTGCAACAAGTCTGAACAACAAAGTAGCAGAATCGGATACACAAATGAATCCTTCATATTTTTCTTCCCAAATATATGGTATCGTGGATCATGACAACGAATCTCCAAAAGTAGCGAAAGAAACTGTATATGATGTTGTGCACTCTCTGAATCAACCACAGTGGGATTCACCAAGTAATCAAAATATTTTTGAAACTAGTATTAATGAATCTGCTGTAAAAGTTCAAGACCCTGAGGTTGTTGCACATTTACATTTTGACTTTGCAGATCAAATTGTTATGAGAGAGACAACGAATCAGGATGTACTGACCAATTCTCATATAAGCGAAAATGAAACTAGACCGACGGTTCTGATGTTGGCTGGTAGTTCAAATAGCAGCAGGGATCTCATCTCGAAACCACCTGCTGCATTAGATCCTGAGAGAATTGAAACAAAGGTAGTTGTTAAGCCAGAAGACAATATAAGCATAGCTAAGTTACCGCTACAGGAAGACAATAAAAAATGGCAGGGTGCTTTGGCGTTGATGGAATTGGCCAAGATGCAAGAAGAGGAGAGAATTTTAGTACGATGTTTTCAGCATGATACGAAAGACAATTGTTTTGCGGCTTCAGAATCATCATTATAGCCATTTACAGACTGTGATTACACGTAATTGTAACTTTGTTATTTTTATACGCAAAAGAAAAACTAATAAAAACTATCCGCTCATGTAACACAGTCTATTTACCGGCATACGAAAGCAGTAAAAGCAGTCTTATGTTATGAAACACATCTATTTTTTTTTTTCTTTATTTAATTTAATGCTGTTCAAAATTTAGTTTTACGTAGATACTGATATATGTTGATATTCACGCCTTTCCTACTTTTCGCTTCATAATTCTTTTCAGTTGATTTCAAAGATGAAACTAATTAAACTAAGCGTTTTCGATTGCGATGAATTTAATTCGGGCTATCATAATGCATTTCCTGCATCTAAAGCAAAGTGGACATGAAGATATAAGCATCGGAAGAACAGAAAAGCAAATGCAGGAATTGCACTGTGACGGCATCAACTCGGATCAAAAACTCATTGCAATAAAAAATGTTAAATATGAAATGTGAAATCATTACGAGTTTTGCGGCGTATATATTACACACACACACACACGCGCACACACACGTATATTTAGACAGATGTATAAAATTTTACTTTTGTATATATTATATATATCTCTATGTATTTTTATAATAATTGTGATTAAAGATAGTAGTATTTTGTAATAATAGTAATTATTTTCAAACAGCATTGATATAAGTCAGAAATTTCTAACAATACTAGTCTAATCTCATCTCTCTTAACTCTGTCATTGCACGCTATAAAAAGATAGCTACGAATTGAACAGTAGATAAAACAATAGACATGAATATTGACATGTATCAATATCTAAATAAAACAAAAAAATCCCGAACAGGATTTATTTGTTACTATCACTATTCCAACGTGATAAGTATCTATGGGTATGAGTACATGAGTTCATTTGATGGGATCCTGAAATTTTTAATTTCATATGTTAGTTATACATATTTAGTATTTATACTTATAAAAACGAGGTTACTGTTTTATTGTTATAAATAATTTTCTTCCACATAATGCTCAGAGATTTTGAAAAACAAGTGTGTCCCACAGGAAAGCGAATATAAAGCGAATCTTATTACGTACTTTTATTGCATAATAATCATTTTCCATACATCAGATCGATTTAAAAGAATATTGTAATTAAGTTTGTTTTGTTTTGTTAGCAAAACCGCGGAATTATGTAACACGCATGTATGCACGTATTTACATGCTTATTTTTTTTGCTGTTCCACAGTTTATATTGTTATTATACTATGATAGATACTTGTGTGATACTTATTTTAAGAACAACAATAAATACGTGAATGAAAGAATAAAATAGCGTCAAGAACATTGAATTGCGTTTACTTATAAAATATTTAATTGGAATAAAATCAATGACTGTTTATAAAGTATAATAAAAAGAATGAATTAAAATTCCCAAAGTTAATTTTCGTTCAAAATAATTTAGAGGATAAGTAAAGATATAGGTTACGATTTTTTATTAAATATAATAAAATGTATCTCGGATTATTTATAAAATATCTTTGACTTTTATTAAAAATAATTATTTCATTCGCATTACGCGATAGTCCTTCGTCGTTTTTTAGAACTGTGAAGAATGCATAATTTTCACACTTTCACACACAGGTGCCTTCACGACGGTTTTTCTTTTTGAGATCTTTTGAGACTGGATCTTGTTCTTCTACCGTATTCTTCATTATTTATAAATAACTTTGGGCATTTATTTCGTGCATTTTTATGTTCGTTCATTAACGATGGTCCCGCCTTATCAATACTTTCTTTTGGCGTTTTACTTTTAAAAAATTTTTTTTCGTTACGCGTCTCTGGAGTCTTTTGATCGTTTAATTTATTAATCTTCTCAGTTTTTGTTGGCGTAAGAGAATCGATACATTCCACTGGTTTTTCCTCTATCGCCATATTTTTCAATAATTCTATGGCCTGATTTATATTTGCATTATAATCAGTAACTGTTAGTTGCTTCGTATCTCTAACGCTTCTTTTTCTCTGTGTTGTTTTTGAATTAATTTTGAGACTTTCTACTTTTTCTATTAATTTATCAATATTTTCCGTCGTAACAGGTACATCTGATTTGTCTACTAAATTCATCAAATTCTGAGATATATCTGGAACTAAAGATACCACTTTAATCATAATATCCTTTATCGATTTCCTATGCGTATTGTTTTCATCTTCATTCAAATTTTCCGACTTTATTTCTTTCGACATAGAGTCCTCCTCCGTATTTAAATTAACTGGATCGTCTGTTAGATCTTCTTCCAAAATTTTTCTTCTAATTAAATTCGTACGCGATTTTAGCTTTTTATTTGAATATGTGGCTGGCGGTGGTGATGTATCGTCATCATCTTCGTCATCACTCCAAATCATATTAATTTTAGTTATCTTCAAGGCTTTTGGGCTTCTTCTACGTCGAATCGAGAGAGGTTTCTTGGGACGACGATTCTGAACGGAGGGCGTGACACAAACATTCGGATCATTTGGGATTGTCGCATAGTCATTTGTATCAATGTCATAGGATTGTGGAACCATAAACGCTGCAATAAAAATTATCATATAAATATAAAAAATTTTCTAAGTTTATTAAAAAAAAAAAAAAAATCAAAGAGTGCATACTTAAACACTCCGAGGATTCCAATATCGGCTGGAATTCATTATCGAGCGCCAATTCCTTAGCCATCACATAGACCGGATGTCCCTCTAATTTATATTTGCAGCATATATTGATCGCTAAATTGGTGATATCAATTACGTTCTCTTGCTTTGACATTATTTTTGCTTTCAGAAAGTAAGAAAAATCAATCAATAACAGTATATAATCTGTGATGTAGCATCGTATCTGCCAGGAGAACTGCTTCACACCGATTTCATCGTGCGGCCAGTTATCTGGCAGAACCGCCTTCTCTTCCTTGAACAATCTTCGCCTTATTTCAAAAGCGCCGTGGAAATGATCGAGCGCTGCCACAGTGTGATTCTGCAAAGCGTACAGTTGCGCTCTGATATAAGTGGTAGCGAACACCAGATACTGATACGAAACGTTACCACACTTGTAGCAATCGCAATCTGCGTGCAACGTGAATTTCGGCGGGTCAAAGACTTTCTTGTCGAGAACCGGAGAAGCGTACTGGGAAGCATCTCTGACAGGATCCACGACTTTCGTGGGAGTCACTGCGAAATGAATGGTTGATATTTCGACGGGTTTAGACTTCACTGGCAACTGAAATGCTTCAATGTTCAACATATGCTCGAGGCCTTGCAGTTTCACTTCGCAATCGTCCAATTGCGAACGTGACAGATCGATATAACATAACGATTTCAATAATTCAGCGGTACGCAGCACTGCACCTAAACTTTGCGCTGATTTCAAAAGTCGCACTAAATCCGGGCTAATACCTCGAAAAGATAATAGGCTATTTATTCTTATGGACAAATTAATTGCCATAGTGAAAATTACATCGAAACTGAAAAGATATTCCGCTTGGCTTTTCCCTGTAAAGAATTTTATAATTAGTCGAATAATTTTTATGCATATACAATTATATGTGTGTGATGGAACTTTACTAAAATTAAATAGAAGTATAAATAACTTCAATCATAATTACATTTTGTCGTAAACAAATCTTGATTTAAACTTCTCATTACAAGTAAACTTTCCACGATGTATGAACCATAATCTTCATGTTGCATATTATCTTTATAAAAGATGCTGTTGCGTACGATAATATCTAAACTTAGCAAGTAGACAGGTTTATTCTCAAGCAATGAAATTCTTGAAAGATTTCTAGCTTTGGTCAATAAATGCTTAGCATCATCATACTGAAAAAAAAGTTTTTTTATATACATTACAGATTAGTAAATAAAATATTTGTATGGCTTTTTAGATTACCTTTCCACATTCAAAATAGAGATCTGCTAAGCTCATCCAAAAGATAGCAATAGCACCAATTATATTTTCATCTTCAGAATCTTTGTGTTTCATAGCATGTTCTTTAGCAATAACAATCCAATCGTAATTAATTAGTCTCAAGGAGATACAACGACCTGTAACTATGTAATAAAATTTGATATTATCCCATCTATAGAACTTACTTAATTTATTTTACTTTATTATAATTATTATAAATGATTCTACATACTGTATATAACGGTATAATCATTAATTTCTAATGCTAACTTATATGCCAACGTCCATGCTTCAGCTTCGCACTCTTCATATCGATATAATCGAGAATATTCACCAGCTGTTATTAGCAAGCGAAGTATAAGATTAGGTTCCCAATTCATAACAATTTCTTTCTGTTGACAATAAAATATTCTTAAAATCTTAAAATCTCTCAAGTAATTATTGAAAGGCAAATTTCAATGAGTGATCTAATCCATTTTTTATTAACTTACAAAATGGCTTTTAAATAGTTGTTTCCATTTGCTCAAACATTCTTGTAAACTTGATTTAAGAGTGGTGTCTATTTTAATGTTTATCATCGTATAAGCAGGAACTACATTTGGAGATTTGGTTTCAGTAAGTTCTGGTAGCTTGGGAGCGTACAGAGCAAACTTTGTGTTTTCCATTTCCATATGAGTTTGCTTATTCATTGTATGCAATGCATCCACAAACTTAAAAAAGTTGAAATTAGCTTCCAAGCACAGAACAGCCACAGAATCTGACTTGTCTTGCTTCAAATCAACTATAGCTTCTTCGTAATACTTTAAAATAGAACTGTCATGTTTGAAATCTAATAAATAATGTCCTAATAACTGCAGTATGTGCGCGTAATGATTGTTTGACTGTGACTCTTTAAGTTTTTTTAAAACTACTGACACACCATTTGTAAATGTGATCCTCTCTTCCAGTAAACTTCTTGCTTCACGTGAGTACAACTCGTTAGGATCGCATTTCGAAATATCGATTGAAAATCCCAGCTCGTTCCTAATCTCATCTTTGTCACTTCTCAAGCAATCCAGTATAGTTAAGTTTGCGATTTCTTCAGAAGCGTTTTTCTTAATTTTTGTCCACATATAAAAAGCTTTTGTGCTCGTCTGATTACAAGTTAACAAGGCATTCAATGCACATACAGTCATGGCTTTTCTGTACATACTATTATTATAATACACAATGCTTAATCTGTACAATACCAAAGAAATAATATTTTCAGAGTTCTGAAAGCTTTTCACATGTAGAGAATTCAAGTCAATTCTTTCGAATTGAAAGATGCATGAACATAAAAAGGAGAATAGACGTATGCTTTCCTCATAAACGTGTTCGGATAATATGCCTACATTATAAATTAAATTACGACAAGTATTCCACGATTGTGTCCAACGTTTGCATTCGCATTCTTTCATTTCAGAAGTAATTAATTTAACGCATTGCTTCAAGATTTTCCTGGTAACAGCACATATTTCTGCTGACAAAGTGTCAACAGGAAATTTACATACTAAATTAACGCATCTGCACATCATCGCTACAGCGTTATATAAATCCCTCTTGATTGTGCACATTTTGCCAAGGCACCATTTGCATTTGATCGTCACTTGCTTGCTATAAAAATCATCTGTGTTTATATGCAAGAATAAGTTCATTAATTCTAGCAAAATGCCAGTATCAAGTAAACGCCCGAACGTGTGTTTATCTACACATGTTTCCCAATATGTGAATATGGGCTCGACTAGTTCTGCAGTAGTGAGAGCATTCCATTTGACACCTGCATATCCATATTTCTTTATAATATTTAAATTACAATAAATAATATTTTGTATACTTTTGGCATTATCATTAACAAAATTTTCCATTGGCACCAAAAGTGCCATGCATAAATTTTGAAATTGTTGAAAGCATTGATAACATTCCTTATCTTCAGCCAGAAGATTGTTGAAATAACTAGATAACTCATCCAATATTTTTACCGCAGAGTCAATACCAGTTGTATCAATAGTCCTACATGTCATATGACATACAATACCAAGTACATGACGATATATTATATATTTTTCATCTTTGTCTAGATACAAATGTGTTTTTGATAAATATTCTAATGTATATTTACAAAAATCATCAAGGTATTTCTTGTCTTTGTCAATCACTACAAGTCTATTTAAATTTACACATATTCCCTCAATCAAGTATCTTGTGTAATTTTTATATGCGATTTGTGTTATTTTCATTTCATGCTTTATTATACTTTTTAGCTTGCTATAATTTTCCATGTTTAAGGATTCACTTGTAAAAGTATTATATACATTGTTGATTGAAACACGCCACAAAGATACTACTTTTATCAGAAGCTCCATAGTGCTGTCTTGGGGATGGTACAAATCTCCAGGTTGTAGATAACAACAAATTTCTGCTGCTTCTTCATACAGATTGAAGGAAATTAGACAACGAGTTATCTTAAATACAGCCTTAACAAAGTTGTTGCTATCAGGTACCTTGATCAACAATGAGCATAATAATTTAGCTAATTTGGCAATATCTTTCCCAGTCTCACAATTCTGACCATTACATTTGTCTGCTGTGCGACATAAGTATAACAATAATCTGAATATGTCATCGTTTAATTTGTTATCTGATCGCACGTGAATATTTATCTGAAACATATCAACAATGCAAGATAAAGCTACATAGAATACGAATATTATTCCAAACATGAGAAAGAGCATACCTCTATATCCTTCAATACATCTTTCAATTTCTCTGACTGTATCAATTCCGTCCAAGTTTCAATTTTTGCCTGCACATCGACCATTTCTCGATGTGTAAAATCGCTGATTACTCTCTTTGAACTTTGAACGAATCCGATCTGGCTTTCACCGCAATTCCCAATTTTCAACACTATTGTCACCAGCTGTCACATATGAACAAGAAACCGTTTCGCAAAATTTTAAATCTGTGACGTGACCAATGTAAATATAAGTCTTTTTTCGCGGGTCTTTTATGGCGTTATCAATTTAAAGGTCGATGTTCATTGAACGAGATAATTTTCACTAGTTTTCATCGGTTTATCACCAGATTACTTAGATCTAGTTGTTTCTGATATCTGAGTAGTGTACATCATGGTGGAAAGAATACATGGTGTGCGCAGTTTGAAGTGTCTCTTTCTAAATATGAAACCTAACTATGAAACGCGAATATACTTCGCGCCGAGAAGTTGATATGCTGAATCTCTCCTTGTTTCATACACTTTATAATGCATCGTAGTTTCTCTTTTTAACCTTCATAATTTCTGTCTTAAATTAAATATTGAATAAAAAATTAAATAAACAAGTGACAGTGTTGATAACCAATATAGAATAATTTATAATCTCTATTGGGAGAATTTTCAGCCAAATGATCATTCTTTCGAACTTCGAATCTTTATGAGAAAAATGATTACGGATTACATAAACATTTTGATACTTTGCATGTAAATAATAATAATAAAAAATCTTAAAATACTATATGTAATAATTATAAAAATTACAATAAACTTTTTTTTATGACATTTTAAACAGTTTTTTTCCTAAAACAGCATGATTCCGATGAGTATCTAAATAGAGTATTTTGGAGTTCACATGTATTCTTTGGCCATTTTGCTGTGATGAAGAACAAAGAAAATTTGCATTAAAAAAAAAACAAAAATAGCAAACATTTATGCAATATTTATAAAAGTATTAATACTAACTTGAAACATAAAAGTATAAAATACAAAGTACAAATTCTTGTACTTGTAAAAAAAAACAAATGAGATTTATTATACAGATTTATTATAAAATATATACAGCGTTTCTAATAATTTTTGTTTAATTGTGCTGGAAATGATTTTTTTTATTTTTTTCTTTGCATCATTTATCAACCGTCTGTTTATCTCTCGAACTTTTATATACGTGCGAGTTTTTACCGCTACATTTATCAGAACTGCTGTTACAACCACTCGCTATACTGCATTTTATAGTATTAGACTGAAAACGAGACGTAACATATCCAATAATTTTTCACGTATACGTGTAACCTCTTATGTATAAGTTTTTCTCTGCCTTAATCTACATCTCCGTTTACGGTAAATGTAAGCGCTTATGTCTCATTCTCTGCCATCAGTCTTACACAAATTTTCCGAATGTCTCGCAAATGAAAGTAACACTTGTCCACATGCAAAACGGAATAGTGTGTACACACGGAACAGATAGAAAAAGAAATCGCTCGAAGAAGTGCGTGAAACAAGGACAGTAGATCCAGCATACCAATTTGATAAACGCTAAACTATTTTTACTTTTCACAGTTGGTATTATTTTCCTATTATAAACAGCTCAGAGCGAAAGTGGGCGTGGTTTGGCCAAACTGCACACACCATATATTACTTCCACCATGAGTGTACATACCATTGGCTGTGTTTAGCAGAAAAAGCAGTTTTGCAACTGTGTAAAATCCTTTAATATAATTGGTTTAGTCCTGATTTACAATAAGTGATTTAAGGGCCGGTCTTATCAATTCTGATTAAATTAAACAGCGGGTTAAATTTGAAAACTCAATTGCAAAAATAAAAACTTCGTCATTTCTAACCTAATTTCTTGTTGTAAACATTTGTATTTATATTTCAAAGCATATATATATATATATATATATTTATATAAATATTAAAAAATTATATTCTTATTTTATTATAATTCATACTCTACGCACTTTCTCTTTGCCATGAATAGATTAGGAAGAATCAAGATCGATTTTAGGTTTCTTGCTATTGGCAATTCTGCTGGCCAAATTAACCGGCCGTAGCGTTAATCAAACTTGATGAGACCCGCCCTAAGTCTTAAGTTTATTAAAAATTGACCAATCATAGTCGATTATTCTCCTATTCTTCGACTATGATTCGTCCATTTCTTATGGCTTAAATCACCTATTGTAGATCGGGACTGCAAACCCGATATGAAGCATCGATGAAAACGCCACAACGAATAGAAGAGGGTATAGTGACGTCATGAACGGTGCGTTGTCTTTCCTAACTAACCTTCATTGATGTCGATTAGCTGCATGTGGTGTGAATTTATTTCAAAGTCAGTAAATTGAAAAAAATGGTTTCGAGGGCGACATCGAGAAGAATACCCGAAGTGGAGCCGCGTATAGACTATGTACAATGCGACGGGCTAGTGGTGATGAAGATGGTGAAGCACTGTCACGAGGAGTCCGCCAGCAACATGGAAGTTGCCCAGGGCGCTCTTCTTGGTTTGGTTGTGCAAAATCGTCTGGAGATCACAAATTGCTTCCCGTTTCCCAAGAATGACGAGATCATGGATGAGGAAGAATACCAGCTTGCCATGATGCGGCGGCTGCGTTGGTGAGTATCGGCGGCACAGATATTCAGGAATGTTATAGTTGCTTCTTAGAATATACGAGAAAATTTTGTTTATTTTATTCAGGGTGAACGTCGATCACTTCCACGTCGGTTGGTATCAGAGCGCCGACGTTGGCAACTTCCTGAATCTATCGCTACTTGAGTCGCAGTATCATTACCAGACTTCCATCGAGGAGTCTGTTGTGCTTATCTACGACACTGCAAAATCTGCCAGAGGTTTCTTGACGCTTAAAGCGTACCGGCTCACTCCGCAAGCGATACAGATGTACAAGGAGAACGAGTTCACTCCAGAAGCTCTGCGGACCTTGAAAATTGGATATGAGAGTCTCTTCGTTGAGATTCCAGTAGTTATAAAGAATAGTAATTTGACAAATATCATGATGTCTGAATTGGATGAGATGATTCCCGAAGAACAAGGCACGAAATATTTAGATCTTGGAACTGCTACAGTATTGGAGAACCAATTAAGATGCTTGATGGATCGTGTAGATGAACTGAATCAGGAAGCGATGAAATTCAACAGGTATCAACAGTTGGTGGTTCGACAGCAGCAAGACAAAAATAGGCTCCTGGCCAAAAGAGCTCAAGAAAATGCCGCCAGGGCTGCAAAGGATGAACCACCTCTACCTGACGATGATATCAATAAACTGATGAGACCTCTGCCAGTTCCACCAAGGTTAAATCCCATGATTGTCGCTGGACAGATCAACACGTACAGTGAACATATTTCACAATTCTGCGCTCAGAGTTTAGCAAAATTATATATTACTCAAAGTTTACAAAACGCAAAGGAGGCAAAATCTTCCCATTGATAAGATTACTCGTATTACGAATATTTATAACTTTCAGAAAAATGATTACAGAATTAAATGAAAGAATGATAAAATTTTCCAAGAATAAGCATTTGCTTTTTATTGCACCTTCTTACATTGAGTATTATTCATCAATTAAAAAAGTATAATTAAATATAATTAAAAATATTTTTACTAATATACATGTGATTAAAATTTTAAAAAGCTATTTGTATTTATCATTATCTTACAAAATCTTTCGAAACATTTAACTGCCAAATTTTTGATAGAACATCTCCACATCTTCCTTCTATTCTAAAGTTTACTAATTCATCAGCTCTAGTTTTGCCAATATTTACTATTGCTATTGGCTTTCTAGCATCAATTGCTTGCAATATAATCCTATATGCAGAAAATGTGGTAAGAGTTGTTCCTAGAACTAGCAGAGCATCTAAACTTTCTACATTATCCTTCACACTTTGTACTTTGTCACGTGATACATTGTCTCCAAAAAATACAATATCTGGTTTCAAAATACCGCCGCAGTTATCACAAGCAGGGACATTGAAACTTTCCACTTGTGTCTATTAAATATATTTTGTTATCAGAATATGGCATTTTTAAAACATTGCGTGCATATCTCATACGTAAGCATGATTATCATATGTACCTGTGACAATTCAACGTCACCATCAGGTCTTATCATCTCAGCAGTCGCGATCATAGATGGATTAAGTTTCTGAAACACTTTTTGAAGTTCGTGTCTACATATCTTATGATTGCAATTAAGACATATTACATTGAATGCTGTCCCATGCAGTTCGATTATCTTTTTACTTCCTGCCTTCGAATGTAAATTATCTACATTCTGTGTAACGATACATCCTACTTTTCCAACATACTCCAGATCCTTTAGGATCTCATGTGTAATGTTTGGTTTAAGAGAGGAAAATCTGTAAATATATAGCTAATATTAGATATATATATATATATATTTTTTTTTTCTTGGATAAAAAGTCAATCACATAAATAAGTTTTTTTTTTTTAAATAATCAAAATGAATATTGTATGTTGTAATAACAGAGAGATAGACCTTGGCCATCCGATATAATTTCTGGCCCAGTATCTTCTTCTGGCTACTTCGCTATTGCAAAATTCTTTGTAAAGAATCGGTTTGCGATTGCTACGAGCATAAAGACCGACCTCGGCTGACCTATAGTCGGGAATACCACTTTCCGTAGATATTCCCGCCCCAGTTAATACGCACAGACGATGTTTATCAACAAATTCCTTCAACCGTGTCACGTCCTCCGTTGTCGCTGGGTTGCATTTCGGGACGAACGCGAGGCTTGACAGATGCGCTAAAAAAGTGACAGGTATCTTAACGCGTTGGTTACAAGATGTCATCGCGTAAACTTGAGTGTACAAAATGCAAAACAACATTTGAGCCCTTTAAACAGACATAACCAAACTTTGCGTACACTTATGACATAATCCTATTAGCGAAACACTCGTAAGAAGCTTCGTATTACGGCAAGTACATTTCGTAATCATAATGAAATATTGCTTCCTATAAGTTATTGCGCTGTTATAAAATATAAAATTATACATTGATATGTGCATGTGGTTTTTGATTACACAATTTCCATAAAAAAAGAGGGGATAATGTTGGTAACAAAAATCCTTAAACAACACAATTTAATTTCTGTGGACTTTAATTTCTGTAAGTAGTAATTTGTTAGTTGCGGAAGCCTTTTTGACATGTGCGTATATGCATATGTCATATGACGTGCATATATAAAATAATAATAAAGTATTTTCTAAAATAAAATATTTTCGAAAAAAGGAATCGAAAAAAAGAATCCAACACATCTATAGTTATAGTGTGTATATAGATAAATTATTTTTCCATTTTATAAAAATATTACTTATCTTACTTATCTGATATTTATCCCTTCTCCATTTGCTTCTCCTTATTTTTCTTTTTCATCCTTATTTTTTTTTACAATATATTTTATATTTACGGTTTATATTTTCTAATTGGACCGATTCTTTTTTTTTCGAAAATACTTTATTATTATAGAAAATACGTTAATACTTAATACTTTATTATTACAGAAAATACTTTTATTATTACTTTATATACGTCATATGACATATGTATACACGCATATGTCAAAAAGGCTTCCGCAACTAACAGATTACTACTTACAGTATCACCAATCCACAAAAATTAAATTGTGTTGTCTAAGGATTTTTGTTACTACCAACATTATCCCCTCTTTTTTTATGGAAATGTCGTGTAATCTGGTTTTTAAATCCTATGCTCCGAATCACAATTCGAGCACTCTCGAATCGTCATTGGTCAGAAGATACGACGATTCGATTGGCCAGTCTGCAAACGCGTGCCAATTACAGACATGCTTCATAAGGGCTGGATTCCGTAGAGCGCATTTTGCTATACATGGCATGAACTATAGATAAATGCGCGATATGCGCTTTACGGAATTCAGCCTACATTGATAGAAATGGATAGTAGGATTGGCTGCGTTCAGCAGAGAAAACAGATCAGTGAGCGTTCAGTGATTCTTTATTATGATTGGTTTCTACACTTAGATTCAACGAAGATCTAAAAGCAAGGACCAATCATATTGAAAAATCACTGATCTGCCTTTTTTTTTTTTTTTTCTGTTGAACGCAGTCATTATGATAGGTTGACCACTATCGTGAATGAAAATTTGACCAATTAGAACAAACCCTGAAATTTTTCTATCCTCTAATTGGCTAAATTTCAATTTAATCTTAATCCTAATTCGTCTGCGATAATACAAGCTTTAGGCGGACAATTACGAACGTACTTTAACCGTCGACGAATGTCAGTGGCCCATCGAATCCTCAATGATCACAGCGCCTTTCCTCGCACATACCGCCCGTATTCCCTTTCCACCATATTCCGGGAACTTCTGCTGTAAACTCCGTCTCCCTGTTTCCGATCCCCCTCGGCCAGAAAACGTCCGGCTTTGCGTTGCGAGGGATCACGGTGGTAGGAAGGCAAGGCGAGCTGGCGAGGCGAGACAAGGCAGAGTAAGGCAAAGCAAAGCAAAGCAAAACGAGGCACAGCAAGACAAGACAAGACAAGACAAGACAAGACAAGACAAGGCAAGACGGGCAAATCAGTCAGGCTCGGAGGAAACAGAGAAGTGGGGATCGCGCAGCCATTTTCTATTTTTGCATAGCACCGCCGAGTGAGAGCTAGTGCGTGCGTGTGCGCGCGCGCGCGTGTGGTGTGTATGTGTGTGCGTGCACTGGGGGGGAGCCGTTTATTTTGTTGTGTGTGATACGAGATCGATGGACTAACGGCGATCAGCGACGTGCTCCTCGCGCTACGAGCGGCTGTGTTGTGACATGAGATGATCGTTCGGCGACGCGCGACGGAAAAGTCCCGCGATCGTGCCACTCGCGGAATCGCCAGAATACATCCATTCGCGCAGCTTTCCGTGTAAACTCCATCCTCCCCCCTCCCCCCTCTCATTCTCCTTCTTTGTCTCTGTCTCTCCGTATCGACGCTCCGTATCCGAGTTCTCTTTCATTCAGCACCAAATAGATCCCCCTCGCTTTCGAGTCTCTTTTTCTCTCTCTCTCTCTCACTCTTTCTCTCACTCTTTCTCTCTTTCTCTCTCATTTTTTTCTTTCCCTCTCGGCTATCCGTTCGTCTCTCCGAAACGGTCGGGGAAGAGAAGTACACATCGGCCCATCGAGGTTTCGTCGATCGCTGGTCGAGCCACGACACATAGAGGGGCAAACCAATCTGTGATACTAAGCAGTACTAAGCAATATATATATATATATATATACACATGTATATAGTTTTAGAGGTGTAAACCATCAGTACGTATATACAATAGGCAGGTGCGCGCGCGCGCACCGCTGTTTCTCTGTGTATGCGCGGCGTGTGCGCGTGTGCGCGTGTAGGCGTGCGAGCCAGCTAGCGATCGCGCGCGTCCCGTGCGTGCGTGCGTGCTTGCGTGCGTGCGTGTGTGTTGCGCGCGCGCGGACTCTGTGCGTGGTACGTGTGTATGTATGTGTATGTGTATGCGTGTGTGTGTGCGTGTGTGTGTGAACGTGCCTGCCACCGCTCGTGTATGGTGTACGAAAGGACATAGAGATAGAGAGATCACATCCCGGTAAAGATAACGAGTCACAAGGGGCGAAACGCCGGTATCCGCGCAGGACGCCGCATCCTACCCTCCGCCGATCGACGAAGGCCGAACGCGATCAACGCCACGATGTCTGTCGAGTCTGTGACAAGTGACAAGCAGCAGCAACAACAACAGCAGCAACAGCAACAGCAGCCGCCACCACCGCCACCGCCGCCGACGACGACGACGACGACGACGACGACGACGACGGCGGTAACAGCGACAGCAACGACGGCGGCGTCGACAACGACAACGGTGACGACGACGACGGCAACGACGACGACGTCGTCGTCGTCGTCGACGACATCGGTGGTGACAGCGACAGTGACGACGGCGAAGAAGAAGGAGGAAGGTACGAGTCGACTGAGTGGCAATATTATTTTTCTTTCTCGCTTCTCTCGTTTTTCGAAATGAAAATTTCTCCGAAGAGCGAGAATGCAAGCAAAACAATATTCTTGAGTCGAGACAGAAATTCGCTTAATCTTTTGTTATGTATGTGATGCTTTGAAAAAGAGAGATGGAAATTTTGTTAATACATTGTTATTTGTGCAATGAATATTCTCTCGCAAGTATGCTCATTGAAAGGAGGAAATCTGTGCGCTTTGCTCTTTTCTTTTTAAACCGCATTGCATTGCACTTTTTGAAAATTAAAAAAGAAGGATCTAGACGGAGAAGGACTGCGAGACGGAGAAACCATGTTATCAATTCTTGTGAGAAAAGAATCACTTCTTATCTTTACTTCTACATTTTTAATTTCGGTTTAGTTTATTCTTTATATTTTTCAAGTTCTTAAAACTGAAATAGAAAGGTTGTTGAGTTAAGATTAATCGACATTAATAAAAATGGATAGTAACTTGAAAATTGAAGTCTTATTCTATAAATTTGTATTCTGTAAGAAAATTTTCCTTTCAGTTCACCTGTGAATGAGCTACAGAATAATCTGTGAGTTGCTACACAAATTTGGATTGATAAAATAACTCAAGTCAAAATTTTTTGCCAATCTTGGTTCTTCGCTTTGTCATCTATTCTGTTTTTTAATCAACTCTGAGTATAATGGACGGACAGAAGTAATTCTACTTAATATTTTATATTGCGTTGTATTGTTCTGCTTGATATCTTTCCTTTTTTTATTAGGATTATTTTGAACATTAATTTGACTTTTTTTTTTGGACTGATTCTTCATATCAAGTTTTTTTTTTTATAAATATTCATTGTTTTCGCCTCTAGATATTCATGGCATGAATAATTTATTGACAAAGTGTTCCAGTGTTTTCTTCAAAATAATTCAGATTTAATAGCGGATCAAGCGAATTTCTGGATCGAGCCAAGGATATTGTTTTGTTTGCATTCTAATATTAGATACATCCAGTAGGATTTACTTTATGCATACGCGTTTATTTATGTGCACTAGGGTTTGTAGGACAATCACGATTTCTAGAAATCTCCCCCTGGACAAGAATCAGTTACACATTCAAATCATCCCCGTGGGGCCAATCAAGCGCTCACTTATCTAGGATCCTTTCAGGAAGGCTTTGATTGGTTTGCGAAAGTGTTATCTTGTTCGAAGACGGTTTGAGTCAGCCAGTCTGCTTACTGTACTCTGCTTACACGACGGTATATTCTTTCCATATCCGAGTTGTGCGAGTGATATACAGGCAGCGGTTACATAGAGAACCTGACTAATACACCTAACGAGCAATCATTTCGTTAATAGAAATATACGCGAAATTTTCTCACGCCTGTCACGTTGATAAAGAATCGGACGAGCAACATTTTTTTCTTTACATTTTTCTTTACACGGGAAGAAAGACCAAGAGTTTGTTTTTCCAAACTGCTTTGCAGCTGCTCGAACGACAACTCTATCTAGAATCGTTTCGCCAATTTCAAGAGAGAGAGAGAGAGAGAGAGAGAGAGAGAGAGAGAGAGTAAAGAGGATTTCAATATATTTAAATCTCATTGGAGCCTTTTTTCCAAAATCGACTCTGTGAGGAGGCAGGGTTTTTAGAGACAAATCTTTCGCGGGAGAATCTCATTTTCTTGACTGACTTCGCAGCGGATTAACGTACTCGTGACGGAATTTCAATTCGGGAATTTCTTGACCCTCGCTCGCCCTTCACCCTGTTTGTTTACATCGCCGGGGACGGTTGCGCCGGGAGAAAACACGGCGATAACGTTAGGTAAAGCAGAGCAGCCGACGGGATAAGAAAGGTTTTTCGGCTTATTCGGGGCAAGGCAAAACGACGATTTACAATGAGACTCATCGCCGTCGATCGGTTTATCGGCTCGAATTGGTACCGCCGGCCGCGGAAGCGACCGCTGGTCGGCCCGACCGGGTCCCCCTTCTTGGACATCCTGGTTATGCAAACCAGAGCCTGCCGTTGGTTCCGGAAAAACAAATCTGTTAATCCTCTAAAGCGAGTGACTTTCCGTAAGTACGAGAGAGACAAGACCCCGAAGACAAGACCTCTAAGACACCCTCTCGACAAGCCGCGCGATTAGAAAAAGATCTTTTTCGACCTCTCGGGATTCTCTCGGCGGATCGCTATCGATGAATTTTGATTCAAGAGAGATTCAAGATGACGTTCAGGAGCGAAGCCGTTCGTTTATTTTCTTCTTTTTACTCTGCGATTGCCTTATTTTCTTAATTGTTTTACAGGAGATGAAGCCATTATATCGATGTCGGTGGCCGGTGAGGTGACTGACGCTTCGATCATGGAAGTAGGCCGTTCTAGACCACAGTTTCAATATTCTCGGGTAAATATCGTTCTGCGAGCGTTATTGAAATTCATGAAAATAATAACCGGCCGTATAAACATGTGTTGTGTGTACTATTTGCGTTCTTGTTTTTAGGAGGAATTAATGCTGATAAAAAATTTACGATTATCCAGACGTAGGCCTCCATTCCTAGACATCGCTTATAATAAGTGAGTTACGAGAGTCCCTTAAATTTCCCGAGATTATCGACGATTTGCGATTTTATCGCGCGAAAACTTTTTCTCCTGCAGCTCGCGAGGCGTTTGGGATCCAGAACGTTGGCATTCGGATAGAAAACGTAGCGATACACCCCCGAAAGAAGAAAGGACTGGACGTGGTGATCAAATCACTGAGAATCATAGTAAGCGACGTAGTAATGGCGATCCACGAGATCGAATACGTAAGGAGCAAGATGGTATCGTTTTGAGCCCTCAACGAAGGAGTTTTAATTCGGGATGTTTCGTTAACGTGAATCAGCCACCAAGCCGACGTCCGGAGAGTCCGATTGGCAAAGCAGAGGTACGTGGCTGTCTCACGATTTGTTTTACCGAGAAACACATAGTCTTTATCTCTGCAACTTCATTTACACAACGCTTTGTATTCTGTTTATAAACACAATTACGAAATACTTTACAGGTCAGCCATCGTGAACCTGTTCGTCGAATCGGTAGCGGCAGAATTTTGACTCGAGATATATGGGACTTTAGAGCGGAGAACGAAAAGATCGAACCTGAGCGTGCGGATTATGGTTTTAGATCAGGCACAGCCGCTGGTGGTTCATTGCGTGATCGTGATAATAGAGATAATCGTGATGGGAAGGAGCGGGACAGGGATCGCGATATGCGGGAAAGAGAACGTGATGGTCGCGATGGTCTGCGCGAGCGGGACGAGAGGTTCGAGCGGAGATCATTCGGTCGGGATTACGGAGACCGCGGCGAGAGGGAGCGTGATCGCGGCGATAGGGGGGGAGTGGAGCGAAATGAGCGGAACAATCATCAGACGGATCGCGATAAGGATCGTGGACGCGAGAAGAGATTCGGCAACGATCGTCGACGGACTTACAGTGACACTCGCGATACGGACGAGCCGGAATGGTTCAGCTCGGGACCTACGTCTCAACATGATACGATTGAGCTTAGAGGCTTCGAGGATATTCCAGAGGAGAAAGCGGTGAGCAGTAGTAATTCCAATGCGAAGAGTAAGAAGCAAAATCCCGCACAGAAGAAACGAGGCAAAAAGAATGCTGTGGAGAGGGACGATAAATCGAGTGAAAACTCAGCGGGTCCTAAAGGACGCAGCACTCCGACGGTCATGGATCAGCCTATGAATGCCGTGCCAGCGCCACATTCTCCGATTTCCGAGCAGGCTGAGCAATCTATCATTCAGAATAAAGAGAACGATGCCAACGAGAGTACCGAGCCGACTACGACGTCCGAATCGGGAGAAAACTCCAGTGCGAATCAGAATCAAGAGGACTCGCATCCCGATTTTAATCTGGACGAGTTCTTGAAGTCTGATACATTCCCTGGCGTTTCTGGGTTGTTGACGGTAAGTCGTCTTTTTAATCTATTTCGTGTAATGACGCCTTTGAAATTATTTCGTTTCTTCCTTGCATCATTCAAGCGATTTCTTTCCTCATAGAATGGGGTTGGCTCGAACAGTGGTACCGGTTCTCGATTTAGCCAATGGTTTAAAAGAGAAAGCCCGGTTCAGCAGGTGGATAGTCGTAGAGCTTCTATACAAGATGAATTGTTGAATAATTTATTGAACGATATTACTGAGCCAAACATTCAAATACCATCGGTGACTGAATCGAACGCTTACTTTGCTCCGATTTCTCCGGCCAATACGACCAATAATGCTAACACGACCACGAATGGCGTTAAGTTACTCGAGATGTTACATCGCGGTAATAAGCCGAATCAAAATGGCCAGGGTGATGCGAGTAATACAGCTATACCTATGATGAAAAATTGTTCTATTAAAGATTTGGGTAAGATAAATATTTTTTAGATAATAAATATCGGCATCAAAAGACTACAGTGAAATATGATGGACATAAATTTCTTTCTAGAAGTTGGTGGCAAAGTTGTGCATAGTTTGGAAGAATTGGAAGCACGTATGCGGGGTGGTGCTCCTCCACCTGCGACTTCGACTGATGCACCCCGTGTGAATAAGACTGAAGAAGATCTCTCTGCTTTTAAAAAACTGGTAAGTTTGATATACAATAATTTAACTTTATTTTATTTTACAAGAGAACATGTCAAAACGAACTGTTTCTTCTTTTAGCTTGCTCAAGTGACTGGAGGACAAGCTGTGCCTGCAGCTAACGGACCTATTACTCAGAAACAACCTGTAACATTAATGCAAGTAAGTTGTATTGTAATTTTTTTTATTATGTTAATTGAAACGAATGATGTGATATGATTTGATTTTTAACTTTTCTTTTTTCTTCATCTTTCAGTTACTTACTTCGCAACTGAAAACGCAACCGTCACCGATGCCACATCAGCAACCACCCGCGGAACCAATACATACTACGACATTTAATCACGTCGGTCCTCTTGGTCCTACTCAACATCCGCATCAGGCTCAAATGCAACACGAGAATCTAATGAAAGTCTTACAAATACAAGTATGATTATCAGTCACATTTTATTCAACATTCTATCTGCAATTAATTTTTATAAATAATATATATGTAATACTAATAGCAACAGCAGCAGCAGCAACAACAGCAGCAGCAGCAGCAGCAACAACAACAACAACAACAACAGCATAAACAACGACATTCTGATATGCTATCAATGATGATGGGCAATCAGCGGATGCTGGGTGTCAGTCCGGTGCCAGCGGAGATGCAAATGATGATAAATAACATCCCGTCGAGTCAAGAGCTCTTACAACGACCGGAAGCACAAGCGATTATTCAAGGTTTACAGCAAGGGGAAATTACCAGGCAACATTTGATACAACAATTGCAGGTTAGTTATCCATAATTCAATATCAATGATACGCTGCATATATTTATTTTAGAATTTATATAGTACAATTCTTATATTCTCTTCTTTATATTAATCTTTGATAGAATCCTGCTATGCAGCATCGACATCGTGAAGTTCTAGTGAATATTTTGAAAATGTATGGCGGCACTACACCTCGTACCATAAGTCCGCATCCCCATCCCGCTGCACCTACTCCTCAGGATCACATTTTGCAACAGATGCTGTATCAACAACAACAGCAAAGGATTCCATCTCCTATGAATAACGGTAAAATGTTCTTTGTGAGATTTTTTTTTTTTTTTTTTCGAATTTTCTATTATCCTCTTTTAAAGGCTGATTAAAAAGCAATTTAAAATTTCAAATTAATTTATTAAATTGTGAACTCAGATTTATTAAATTTATTAAATTTATTAAATTTATTAAATTGAATGAGTTTGTACTGTACTTGGAATGCAGCTTATTGTCCACCTCCGATAATATCACCAAATTTAGCAGCTAGTCCTAGTACTTTAACAGTACAACATCCAGGTAATATAATAAATACAATAAACGTTGTACTTTTTAATTTTTTATGTTTTTTCTTCAACAGAAAAATATCTTTTATTAAATTTGAGAAAGAGGCATATTACATAGAGGCATACATATGCATATTATTTAATAAAATATTTAAATTGTGCGTTAGGCGATATTAGCTAAGAAAAATATTTTTAAAAATGTATGTAAATTGTTATAACAGTGATGCCGCATAGAGTACCGTCACCAAGGGAAATTGTTATGCATACTCAGTCTATAATGCAAAATGCTTTAATTAAGAAGAAATTGGAAGAACAGCGTGAGAATTTCCGTAAGCGACAGGATCAACAGCAGCAGCAACAACAGCAGCAGCAACAGCAGCAACAAGTTCAGCAGCAGCGCGCATCGAGCCCTGTTAATTCGCCAGCTAAGCAAACAGCGAGTCCGCTTGCTTTCACTCCAACCTCGGTTTTACGTAAAATGACTGCTGATAAGGAACCTGATGGTGCGAATCAATTCTGCCTAGTAGAAACAACTTCTATCACTTCCGCAATTAATGGAAATGTTACTCATTCTTGCACGTCCCAAAATAATTGTCAGACGCATACCGCGGCTCCTCCCGTTGATTCTTCTAAATTTTCTGATTCTGTCAATCAAGTACAAAATGAAACTCTTAAAATGATCTTTCTGAATTCTCCTGAATCAGTTAATTGTACAAGTAACGATACCACTCTCGAGACGGAAGAATCGGCATTAAAGACCAAATACTTGAGTCCATTACAGCAGAAAAAAGACACGGAAGATAATTCGAAAATTAGCACAACGAAGGAAAATGATTTCCTTGATATTAATGAAAATGCAAACGACGATGCAAAAACAAAGTCTGATGTAGTAGATGTTGCTAACGATACCAACAACAACGATTGTGTCTCGCTTGATGAGGCACTAATAAAATCATCCGAAACGTTGGTAGACGAAAATTTAATGACCGCATCTACATCATTGGACGAAAAAGAGAACGTTGATTTGCAAAATGCTACTTTACTCACAATCGGTGAAAATGTCTAATTGTGCTGTTACATGGATGAGGAGTTTCATAAAGTGCACATTTGATGTCTCGTAAAATAATGAATTCTTAATCATTATTCAAAGTTATACTTTTCTTTCTTTTATTTTTTTGTTATACTGAAAAGCAGCTGTTTTGTTTCTTTGTCCGTGGCGTGGTGCTTTTGAAGCCTGAAAGATGTCTCTTTAATGTGACAGATATTTTGAAATGTTATTTTTATGTGTGATAAAAGAAAGCACTTTATAAAACAAACTCTTCATTTCTTAACATAAATTTATTACATTTTTGAACAATATGTTGAAATAGGTTTTTTTATAATAAAATGCTTTATTGATCTGTCCCATCTGCTTTAACTTTTCTTCTTTTTTTTTGTTTTTGTTTTTTTTTTTTTTTTTTTTATTTACACATGCTCACATTTTTCCTTTCATTGATGTTACGTCTTTTCGTCAATATATGTGAACGCATTGTTTTTTTAATAATGCCGCCTAATTTCTGCTAATCCTCATGCTTGTCTAAATTGCATGTGTGCTTTAAAAAAAAAATTAATGTATTATGAATAAATATGTAACTAATAGGCTGCATTTATTACTATTAAAATTATTACAATGATAAATTTGATGATAAATATTAGCGATATGATTTATGCAAATATATCAGAGTAATTATAAGATAATTTATGTGAATTATATAGTAAGAAAACATAGATAATAAAAATTATTGATAAATTATTTTAGCCAATATGCAGATCTAACTGCATAAATATATGAATTATATGAATTATATTGGCACAAAATTTCATCTTTTAATTTTGAATAAAAATTTTTGTCAAACCTACAAATACATTGCAAATATTTTAAAAGAAAAAGGAAAGTGATAACATTAATATCAAAAAAGCATTAATGTTTGCATTTTATTTTATAAATATCAGTCTTGAATCATCTTGAGTCATATCGTTATAATCATTTTGTATTGTAAATATAGGAAACAGCAATGAACCACCGAAAATGTCTACTCAAGCTCAGGCTTCTCAGATGCAACAAATGCAGTCTGCGGTTCAGTTACTTGCACAAGGAGCTCTCTCGAGACACAGCGCGTTGCGATCGCAACCTGCTCAATCGACATGGTCAAATCCATCGCTTAAACAACATCCAGGTTTATTTCTTAATTTTTTATAAATTTATGGATTTTTTATTAGAAAAATCTTACATGTATTTTTGTAAGATATTGTTTGGAAGACTTATATTTTTGAATAAGATGTAATCTAGTTATCGACTACATTTAATGTCACAAAAATTTTAATTTTAGGTCGACCTATAGTGAAAGGCGGTAATAACAGTAACACGAACAGCAATCAGTTCCAATATAATGCGGGAAATGCGGAATTCCAACAGCAGCACAGAACAGTACCGAACGTTTATGGCAATCCAGCACGATCTAAACACACGATGGCGACTTCATTACCACATGTCAATGTCCCACCATATAGCGTAGCGCAGAACTCGATTATGAATCAAAGATCAAATCCCATGAATACTCAGATGAAAACGCAGCAAGTTCCAACGCATCTCGCTAACATGCAACAATCGCCGCACGGAACCGTTAACATGCAACCGCCGCAACAACCGCCGCCGCAGAGAGCTGTAAATACACCGATGCAACTTCTCATGAGTCAAAACTACAATTCTAATCGCGCAGGTGATGATTCGATCAAGTAGCGATTAAGAATGTTTTGAAACAATTTCTAACAAGTCGAATGATCCCCCGACTTCAACCTTTCGTAAACATCAATATTTGCTGAACTTGAAATCCCTCCTTATCCTATTTACATTGATTTTCAGGTGTATCTCCTGTTCCAAATCAAATTGCATGCAACGGTGTTCAGAAACCGGAAAACTAGCAAGCCCTTTCCTTTATTTAACTCTATCTTGACATTATCTCTTGGATTAAACAAAGTAAACAATTATTAACTACTTGGAATATTTTATGCTGGGGAATTTTATACGAGAGAACCGTTAGTTTATATAAATAATAAATAGATTTTGTTTTTTATTGTACTTTGTGCAATTAATTCGCATGCGTAGCAATAATTGCCTTTTTGTTCTTAAAACGATATTTTTATAACATTGATAAATATTATATACAGACGGCCGGGCGATGCGATCGCAGCAGTTGAACATGGCAGTCGGCCGTCAATCTTCACCGGGCCTTGGATTCGTGGGCAGTAATGGAGGTGACCTTTCACCAACTTCTAATCAGCTCGCGCGATGGTTCAGTCCAGAACTTCTCGCTCAGGCACGGGCTGGTAAGCTTCCGGAGCTTGCGCAAACGAACGTCCTGTCGTTGGAAGAGCTCGAAAGAAATCAACACGCATCAACCATAGTGCATAACTAAAGTGATACTGACACTCGAATTATTTCAATTTTGCAAGCACGAAATCGCATTGATAACGTTATTACTGGTCGAGAAACCAGTATTCTTCGTGGTACATCTCCCTTTACGTCCGAAGCACCTGTGTGACATCCCCCATGGATGCTAGGTATATATCGCTAAATTACAAAATGGTGCTCGCCTATGTAGATCTTTTTATCAAGTCTTCGTATTGACAACAGGTTTAATCGGGGTAATGCCATGTATTTTGATTAGGAGTTGATTAGAACCGATTAATCGATTGGACGGTACTTTTTTTTTTTTTTTTTTTTTTTCAAGGGATCTTCTTTCGTCGAAAAAGATCGCTGATATTGTTTATGAAGCCAATTTTCCAAGTTTTGCGGAATTTAGAAACTACAAATGTACAGAATAGTATATGATATTAAGAACGAAGCGCGTTAGAGCAAAGAAGTGGACAGCTTTCTACGAAAACGTATTGTTTACAAGACTGAAAAGTGAAAATGTGAAAATTCTTATTGTTGATTATACGACAAGCTGTTAAAGCTTAATATGCGTATTTTCTAAATAACGACACATGATAAGATCTATTTGCCTAAGATAGGACTGCAAGTTTCTTATGTACTTCTATTTCATCAATATTCATATTGTTTAACGAGATTCTGAAAACTATCTGGCGACTTAAGAGATTAATTTCGATATGCTTTCATTCGGAGTATGTTTCTACCGATCTCTCACTTTCTCACGACGATTAACAGAACGATTAAAGTCACCGGAATATACTGTGACTGTATTTTGCAACGGCACGTATTTGCAAAGTAATGTTGCGCGATTACGCGTGTTACTTAAATTTAAAACGGAGCAAAACGATATTTTTGCCGCTATCCTATTTCATGGCAGCAGGCCATGAAAATAGTTTATACGCTGCGTATGTGTCTAATACAAAAACTTGTCGTTGTCGACAGCAAGAATAAGATCTAGATAGTTGATACGTTTAATCTAGTATTATTTATAGAATATTGTCGCTTGCTTGTTTATAATGGGACTTGCAAAAACCCTTAGGCAAATAATACGCGGACTCCTCAAACTTGTGAATTGCAAGCTAGCACCTGATTACAATTACTTACACAAAGTGATGATGTCGTATTTAATATTCTATTCGTATTAATGCAAAACAATGCGACCTTATTAACACGAAAAGCGTACGAAATAAAACGATGAATATGTGACATCAAAAAAGTCATTACGTATATTATAAAAATAAATATATAATATATACTTCTCGTGTGTAGAAGAGCGCGTGCGATGTCATTATCTTGATCGAAAGTGATATATAAACCGAACTGTTTCTTCATAAAGAAGCTCGAAAGATATATAGAAAAATCGTTTGCAGAATTAATGGAAAAAAAAAAAAATGGAAACATTCCATCAGTCTACAAGGTATCGAATTAAACAAGATATCTTTGAAGATGTCGATATTGTTACTGATCTATAACTGCTTTCGATTTATTTGATTATCTCAAGATTTATGCGTAATAAAACAATGGATAAATATATCGGATTTGTTTTAAAATGGTGATTTTTTATTAAAACTACTTTGTTTCATATTTCGAAAAAAGATAATATTGTTTAATATTTAACTATATAAATATATATATATATATTAGAGTCTCATGCGCAAATAATTGCATTTTTCTTTTATTTTTTAATATCAAGCATGCAATTTTGCTTTTACACTTTCAAGAATTATATCTTAAGGGACAAAATAATTAGCGTAGTATTTGGTACAAAAAAGGAAAAAATAAAAGAACATTTTATTTTATGGAAACGTAATATTTGTTTATTTTTTTTTTTTTAATTATATGACATATAAACAAGTTGCATACTTTAATTTTTTTTACCATTAATTAACTATTCATATAGTTTACTTTATTGCATACATGATAATCCTTATTCTTGACAACCATATATAATTATGCGGAAAATATAAGAAACGCGAAGTAAATTTACATATTTAAAATTTTAAGATGAAAATAAAGTTTAGTTATTTCTATAATTATTTTATGCTTGCACATAAAATGACAAACTCAGGTTTGTGTAATACATACTACGAGAAGTATCCTAATAGTACTATAAGCATTATAATTTTGATAAAAAAAATGTGTGATCAAAGTATTTTATGTTAGATGTAAACATTATTTGCGATAGTGCCACAAATATTGATTTGCATTCACGCATTTATTCTCACGCTGGATCTGGTTATCCAATTAAGCATTTTATTTATGTAAATAAGGATAAACGGTTTTTTGTGCGCTTATTATTCAATATATAAAGAGAATTCTTTCCAATATGATAATATTTTATGAATAATGGCTTTTTTTATCTTTTCAATATGCAACAGTATATTTGTAATCCACATTTAACAATCTAGATTCTTAATCGATATATCAATATGTATTGTGTTAAATATAATGGGATATATATAAAATATGTAAAAAGATATATATATTTTATATATATACATATAATATTGAAAGATGAATGTTGACAGCAACTTGCACATAGATAATACGATTACGAACATGTCACATGTAAATCATTCGTAATAACATTTTACGAATTTTACAAGTCGCGAAATTTCGAAAAATGCAAGACGGCTTATGGGACTCTAACATTAGAGTAAAAATGTTCTCGTTGCGTTCGAGGAAAATGCATTGTATAGCAAACGATACTTGTACGTAAACGCGCACGACAGAAAGAAAAAAGAGAAGGTTTTGTTTTTGTATTGCCGCTTATTGATGTTTCTTATCATGCAAACAAATCGATTGTTCAGATTGTATTTCGGACCGATGTAGGACTGTAGGCTTATCCCGAGCGTCCATGAGTGTACAAAGCATATTGGAACGAAAAGTGAAAGAAATTTAAATCATATGATATCTGAACGCCAGTGTCACACCGGAAATCGTATAATGTTTCAAATTTATAAAGAGAGCGAGCGAGAATGAGGGAGAGATTGGAATTTCTTGTTATGCCAACGTTATTTTGAAAAGAAATGCGAAGTACCGAGATAAATTTAATATATATATATATATGTATGTATGTATGTATATATATATATATATATATATATATATATATATATATATATATATATATATATATATGATGTAAAAATCAATTTGTCGATAGAGATACAAATAATGAAACCATTTTTCCATTATTTTTTAATAAGGTTCAGTTAACAATAAAAGATATTTTGACATAAGAATGATCGGCTAAAACAATCATAACATCGATTGTGATTAAGATAATTAAAACGATTCAATACTTTTGTAATTTTTACGTTCATTTTTCTCTTGCAATTTTTATTTCATTTTAGAGATGTTTTACTGTTAAATATTGAAGCGGAACGAGTGAAAACGTCGAGAGCCGATCGTTCTGAATGTTGAAATGAAAATTTGAAGGCTTCGTACTTCACGTTTCTTTATTGGCTCCGTACTTCCTTTCTTTATTGGCGTAACGTCGTTTTGGAGTAAAATCCTCCATTTTTCAAATGTTGAGAGAAAATATTGCTAAGTTTCATGAGTGTATCGCATTCATTTGTACATTCATCTTTATATGTCCTTGGATGACAATGACGAAGCTTATTTGCCAATATTTGGTAGAAGATGAGGCAAAGTAGCAAAATTATTACCGAGTTGCGCGAGGGGCGGAGGGCTACGAGGGGAGACTTTCACTTGAATCTTTTTATAAGATGCAATCGCATTGATTATACTTCTGCTTTCATTAAATGGAAGATATTTGCAAACGTGACACTTGTCCGATGCATTCGCGGACTTAAGGGTTGTTCCGTAAGTCGAAAAACACATTTTTGTAAATAAATCGATTCCCGAGCAAATGCTAAAGTACGTTTAGTCTCTCTGCACTGGATCGATTACTTGTAAATAAAGTTACTGAATATTATATTACGTGAAGTCGAGAAAGAGAAATGTCACAAATAAATTCAAGAAGCTGCAATTATTATCCCCATCATTTCATACGTGACAAAAGGGTCTGTAAAATTAAAGTCGAATTTAAAACATTTTTATCTGATATCATTCGCTCATGAAATTGGAAGATAATTAATTGGAAGAATTATTTTGTGGACTGACAATGTATTTTCAAAATTTCTTGATATTAACATATCTTCAAAATTTCAAAGCTGAGTCATCGATCAATTTTATTAAGATTTATTTAACTTTTCGGTCATCACCTTTTATGTATATCTCTGAATGATTTTAACGATTATGTTCATTTCTAATGATATAGATTAACTTTTTAATCTCGATTTCATTTTTTATCTTTTTTTAATTTTACAGATTAGAGGAGGATAAAGAGTAAATTAGACCGATATTAAAATTAATAAACAATAAAAAATAGACATATGTCTGTTTCTTTAAACTTCTTTCTACCAGACCAGACTCCAAATGCAAATCGGCCAATCAGAGATGTGTTTGACGCAGGCAACGTTTTTCGAATCACTTTATCTTTGGTGTCAAATATTAAACAGGCACATGGTACGAATGTAAATCCTAATGCATAATGGAGGGAATATTAGGAATAGGAATAAATGTTGAATTTTGATTTTATTAATAAGATGATTCTCGATATTAGATACGATGTAGTAAACGGACAATGAGAATCAGCGCTGTTTACAGTGCGCAATTTATATTCTTTATTACAATAATGCATAACATACGTTTCGATTCTAGTTCGAATTACTGATAATTCGAGTTAGCGAAATTAACGTTAGTGAGCATGTCGGATGAACACGGTATTCTATCCTTATTTTTTGTATACACTGAGAATGGCTCAAACAAAGAGTCGAAAGGTATATTATGCATTTTTAAATTGTAATAAAGAATTGTAAATTGCACAACGTAAATAACGCTGATTCTCATTACCCGTTTACTACATTATGTTAAATTTTGGAATTTACATTTATCAAAATTACATTTGTTGTAAAATTAAGAGCTTAAAATTAGGAAGGTTAAAGATTAGATACATCTTATATGTATTTGATGTGCGTTATGTTTAATTTTTGTTCCAATTTTTTATTTTCAAAATTTATTATTTATTCCTGTTCCTAATATTTGCTCCATTGTGCGCAGAACCTTAAACAGAAGGCATCTTAAATGGAGAACACGTAATACCAACGGAATCACACACATTACCCCATTTTATTGAGTACAGTTGATCCAATATGAGGATTAAAAGTGAACCACCATAGATCGCGTTTGAAGTCACTGTATTTACGGTAAGTACGTTTGGAAATTAAATTTAAATTTGAATTGTCATTTATTCCAAAGATACTATAAGATACTATGATACTATAAGAAATCAATAATAGGCTAGTTCTTTTTAGTTGAACTTTTAGTTGAATTTGTATCCTTCATCTTTTCTCTTTTTTTGTCCAATGTGGAGAAAAAAAAAGATAAATGGTACCAAAAGTTCAAGTAAAAAAAATAACTCTAATAGTCTATATTCTAAATCCTTTTTTATTGATAAAAATATCTTTAAAAGTAATTTATAAGCCTTCTAATTGGCTATGAGTAATTTTAAAGGCACTTTTATCGATAAAAAAGAAATCAGAATATTAGACTAATATGTTTCGAGAAAATAAGATAAAATATTTAAATTTTTAAATGTAATTAGTCATTAAAATTAAGGGTCAGCGGAGAGACTGTGGAGACCTCTATCGGAGATGAATTCTTTTTCACCCATATTACGGTCAAAATACTGCGAGAAAAGCAAATCGGCAAAGCTATATAATTATATTTATAATCAGAATATTTGCCTGATGAAAGCTACAGAGTGATTTTTGTAAGAAAAATGTGTGAAAATAAATAATTCATTTTATGCGTAAATAGATTTGCACTATAGGACAATAAGGTGCAAATATTTTCATCTATTATAGTAAATTTTTTTTAAGAGCCAAATTGCAAAATTTTGCTCTGTAGCAAGAGTCATAATTTTATAAAAAATACGTAGAAAAAGACTCATGGCAGAATATTGCTTCTACGAGATGATATGGGTGTACTCAAATATACATCTGTAAATAAGGAGTAGATAGTTACATTTATTTTAATTATTTAAGAGTTAAATTGCAAAATTGATTCTGTAGATACCTTCGTAATTGTAAAAGAAATTATCTTAGCAAAGTTTCATGATGAAACATCGTTTCTATAAGACAAAATATAATTGAGTACAAATACATATATATCTGCACTATAAATAAAGAGTAGATAATCATTTTAGATCAAGTCGGAGTTAGCCCGTCACTCCTGCCGACCCTTAATCGGAAATGATAAGGCTGATGCTGTGCTATGTTAACACTTATTGCTTTAAGGCTCTCTCGTCGCAGCCATATTAAATGTGTGACGTAGAAATATAGAAAAATTCCTGAAATAATTAATCTGTTTAGTTATCATAGCCGTTTGAGCATCGCTGAAAAATAATCTGCTATTTCAAGAATTTTTTTACACTTCTACGTAATATATCGGATATATTAATTTCCTGTGAATTTTACAATTTCAAAATTAGGCAAATATTATGTTGTAGGGAAAAATTAAACAACAAAGCTAAAAAATTCGCAAAGCTTTTGTTGTATGTCATTTTTCGCTTCCAAATTGGCTGCTGATATTTTTCAACGTCAAAATAGATCATGTGACCAAAGTGACCATTCAAATTTTACTATTCTGCGTCCACTTCGATCACGTGATCTATTTTCAGGCTAAAAATGAACATCGAGCATTAACACGAATTGGCATCTTTATTCGTTTCCGAATTTTCAAATATTAATATGATAAAATGGTCACGTGACCGACAGAATTCAAAGATATCGACACATGTGTCTATCTATTTACATTCTGCCTACATTCAACAGAAAAAGCAATTTTGCAACTGTTGTAAGATTTTTTAATATCATTGAATTATATATACATTTAGACTTAATAAAAAAGAAGAACCAATCATGTTACAAAGCAATTACAAAGTTACTTTTTTTGCTGAACGTTAGTTACTATGCTTCTACACACCAGAGGGCACACGCTGCAAATGGCAAGAGAAAGAAAATATGGCGAATTGCCGTGAAGGAGGTGCGACTGGTACGCACCGAGATATTCTCCTTTCCCGCATTTGGATGGAATCCACGTTCGCCTTCTCGAGATCCGTTCGACCTGAGCCGAATTCGAAAACCCCAGAATCGAATCCGCGAATCCACCCCCGTGAATGTGTGGACAGTGTTTACGGATCGCGATGACGAGGCGGTTGTCTGCGTTTGAAGTGCGAAACGACGTGGCATGAACGAACATGCCGGGACCAGATCGAGAATCTCGTCCCGCGAATTCCGTAGAAAAATCGTGTAGATTCCGGAATCCGTGGGAACGCTTGGAACTCGAGCCGACCCCTTCGCGCGAGGTCTCGACGAGGTCGTCTCGTCCGTGAAATTGAAATTGATCTTGGAATATACATATGTCGTGTTCTGAGCGGACCGTCCACCTCCTTCCCCTCCCCTTCTCCGAGTCCCCAACCAATTTGAAAATCAGTCGAGTTCTCAGAGATTGTTTTTCCCCTTCGTTTACTCCTTTTTGCGTTTGAGTTCCCATTGTCAGTGTTGCCGTGGCTACGCCACCATTTGTGTGGAGGCTATTCGCTTAGCAACAGGATTTTTATGAGCGACATCCGAGACGTGGACGATTGATTGACTTTCTCGCGAGGTCGCTCTTGAAGCACCTGCGCCTGCCGTGAGAGAAACTAAAAGCGTTCCCCGCTCCCCCGCCGTCGATGATTCGTTTCGATGGTTTTTTCGTCGAGCATCGAACGGGAGATGCTCGAAGGAAATGCAAGCTCGACTCGCGTCGCGCAGCTTCCATATCAGAGATTTGTTTTCCGTTTTCCTGCATTCGGGCCTTTACGCGAATATTAATCGCGTCAAATACATATTTCATTCTTAAGTACAAGTGCACGTTGATTCAACTACAAAAAAAAAAAAAAAAAAAAAAAAAAAACTGGACCATACGAGATGCAATCCACGAGCGATATAGCCAATATGGAAAATAGGAGGAAGGGTAACTCGCGTAATTAAAAATCGATCGTGCCACCGCGACGGTGTCGCGGAATTTCGCGGTGTGACGCGACGGAGAACGACGTCCGGCAATGAGAGTCCCGAGCAACGAGAAGCCCGGATTTCTCGCCACGGCGCCACGTAAACGGCGGCCATTGGGTGAGAGCGTCGGCTCGCCCTTCGCGTCCGTCGCAATTAGATCGCGCACGAGCGCGATTAGCTGTCGCGCTCCTCGCGCGGGCGGCCTACGCCAAAGAGGGGAAAAAAGAGGGGCGGACGGGCGAAAGGATATTTCGGAAATGGTCGCCTCGTTCGGATTTCAGGGCGGACTGGCACACCGCGAGATCGTGGGACCAGGAAGAGGCGAGGCGAGACGAGGAGAGACGCACAGCGTGAGAAAGACAATTTTCCCCGGGCATTTATTATGAGTTTTCCGAGTTGCGCGTGTACACGTATATAAATACGTATATGTATATGTAATAAATGATGAATCGCGCTCATGGCACGTCCCACAGTGCTCCATGCAATACCGCTACTACCGGTCCTCGGGCGTCGTGGCGCCCCTCTTTCACCGAAAGTGCCCGGTGCGTCGTGATCCCCCGCGAGGGGCGCGGGGTGGACCCTCGGCGTCGCGCGGGATCCGAACTAGAATCGCGGATTAATGGCGGGGTTTCTTCGTGCCCGCCGATAGATACTCGATAGATCGTGTTCCGGTACGACCGTTCTGGTGACGTAATCCACGAATCTTCGAGAACGGCCGAACGCGTCACGCTACGTTACGCTGTAAATCATCGCGCGTTCAAGATCAAAACGCGAGTTAGACTCTCGCCTAAAACGTACTTTTTTTTTTTTTTTTTTTTTCTCCACGCGAGAGGCCTCGTTCCGTCGATCGGAGGGAGACGTGCGGCCAGTGAGGTGGCGAAAGATAATAACGTTTTAGCTCGTCGTTTTCCCTCTTCGTCCGAGCGTTTTCGAATTGATGCCGAAGGAGACTTGCCGTGTGAGCGAACGATCATAGTTGCGATCATAATTGCTCCGACGTAGTGAAGCCCCCCTCAAGTATTCGGCCACGCCGATCGACCTACGCCGAGCTCAAAACGACTCACGAGCGGCCGTACGACTCGGATGACTCATACGCGGCCGAGAGCAGATCGGCCGCTTTGCTGTTGACTCCCGCATCTTCCTGCGACCTGCGATTCATCGTCTAAGATAGGAGGTTACCGCAATGTACCTATAATCGCGCACACTGGCGAGGTACAGGGACGATGGGCCGAGGCTCGCTTCTGCAAGACGGTAAATAGACGGCAATAAATATCTCGTCGCGCGATAAGGGCCTAGGGTCCTTCGCTCGTAGTCGCCTAACGGTCGAAACCGATAAGGTCATTCACCCATACGGCGATCCGCCAGCGGAGGAAAGAGCGTGCGGAGCATCGATTTTCTAAATGTTCCCTTCCGGGGGATTCGCGATTGGATGCCGAGGATAATTGTGCGTAGTAACGTCTTGCTCGTATGTAGTATCTGTGTGCCTGTTTTGTGTGTAGGTGTGTATCGCGTCTGGTTCCTGTTGACTGCAAAGCTCGTCGGGGCATGAGCGATTTTCCGATTTTCCTAGCCAGCGGTCGAGGTAGCGAGGTGTGCGAGACCGTTTCCAGGTGAAATCTCAATGGAATCATGGCAGATGTGCGCGGGAGGTCGTCGCATTAACCTCGCGATGTGAATCAATAGGAATTTGCGTCACACGTCCGCATTGGCACTTCGCCGGGCTTTGTTCCACTTTGCCGCCAGGGGGGTAAAATCCGCTGGGGAATTTTATTACACACAAAAAAAAGAAAAAAAAATCACGGGAGACGCGGAAAGGAGAGAAAAAAAAACGAGATTATCGCGCTTTATTTTCGAGGCGAAGAGACAGAGACACGTAGTAAGAAAGAGAGAGAGAGAGAGAGAGAGAGAGATGTCAAAAGTTGCGGGCGGCGAGTTTTCCGTGAATACATACGAAAGCACACGGAATGAGCTACACACGCATGAGTCTACTTAACAAAGTAGATTCGTAGGCGATCAGGAAGGATGCATAAGGAGAGTGAGAATGCGCTGCGAGAGTGATTCTCCTCTCCTCTTCGGGTCGAATCACGGGACACAAAGGCACAAACTGTAAGATCGATTACGCCGAAAAGACGGATTACTGACGCTGGATAGCGAACGCCCAGCTCTCGCCTTTCCAACAATGTTGACGGAGAAGGAGCGCCTAGCTCCTCCGAGCGACGCTGCTACAATCGTGCAACCGCGTGAGGTTTCAACGGCGAGCGTCTCCCGGCGCTGGCACAAAGCGAGCTCGCCGAAACGCTGCTCGTCGTTGCGGCGGTTGTTCTCGTCGGTGTTCTAATTCCCCGCAACCGGCGTTGCAAACGAACTATAGAGAGCGCTGTGGGAACCTTAAAAAAAAAAAAAAAAAAAAAAAAAGGGAAATCTCTCGACCTCGTAAGCTGGGACTAGTGCCGACGTAACTGCTGACATTGTGCGTGGTGTAGCTGCTTTTTGTGCACGTCGGCGTGCACGAAAGCGTGGAGGGAGCCGCGTCGATGAAACGTCGTTGCACGATCGTTGCCGGAGCAGGGAGAGAAAGAGAGAGAAAGACAGAGGGCTGGAACGCTCCAGTCGCAGGATCGTACCGAGCAGCAGGAGATGATCTACTACGCGCTATCGGCTGTCAGCCTGCGAATGTAATGAGTTATCAGGTGCGCAAAAAAAAAAGTTGCCTCTCGTCCTTTTTTTTTTTCTCTTTTTTTTTTCTTCTAGATATTTCTTTTCCTTTCCTTTTTTCTCTTCGAGAGCAAATCGTGCAGTGCGGTCGAATTGAACGTCAGGTTCGCTTTAATTATTGTTTCTTCCTTTTTGCGAAAGATTGCATGCCTCCTTATTCCTACCTGTATATGTGATAATTAAAATAATTACGTTGATTATAATAATTTTGTAGTTGTTCATCGAGATTTTTCATAGTTCGATCGTATTTTAAAAGAGGTATTCCTGTATGTAAGCTAGATTTTCATAACTTATTTTAATCCGTATTTTCGTTACGTGAATTTGTAAAATGTCAATATTTTCTCGCATAGCGATATATGCTACGAAAAAATTTTCGTTATCGTCATCGCGTGGAGAGCAGCAATCCTCAAATGCAGTCGCCATTGTGCAACACGAGTACGACTCGTAGGCCCAACATGAGTTTTGTAGCTCTATAACATTCTCGAGGAGACGACGTTTGCGCTCTGTTGTGCTCTGTTGTGCTCTGTTGTGCATCATCGAGGATTTTCCACAACAACGGAAAAGAACAAAGGAGAAAAGAACAACGAGAGGTTGTTTTGTAATTTTACATGTATTTTATTTCGCTTGTTATGTATCGCTGCTGACGATGGTTTTACGTAACTAGTGACGTTCGTCGACCATAATTATTTTTATGGGCGTAACAAAATGTATTAAACTTTTGCACACATGCTATATTTCACAGCTGTATTTGAGAAAGTTTCAAGATCCTCGAGGCTCGAGTTATTTTTTTGTAATATTGAAAAAACGAATGTCAAAAATGCATCGAAGATCAAGGAATTTTTTATTATAAATTTCGAAAGTTTCTCTGCATTGAATATATATCATCGATCATTTTTTAAATAATTAAGTTAATAGCCTTGATCCAAAATAAATTGAATTAATTGAGCATATTAAAAACTTATTAGTAATATATTAAATGTTAAATATTGAAGGATTTCAATATTTAAATGCTTTTTACATTTGTCCAAAATATTCTTAAATTCGTCCAATTTTCAGATTTTCGATTTTATTGCTATCTCGATCGTAGCCACCGATTCGTGGCTTGAATCGTAATCGTTTATTAGCGAGTCTTACACCTTGATTTCATCGTGCTTTGCGTTTCGTACATTCTGATGCTTCGGCTTCACGCGCCATGTATCCTCAGCTTTCTGATAGTCACGCGACGAATAACGACGAATGATCTACGAGCACTTTTGTTCGCTCTCATCTTTCCTCAGAAAACCTAAATTTTTCAATCAAGTGGCGCCCCCATGACAAACATTCGCGCCATCTGCCGCTAGCGTTGGAGCCACATCGGTTAAACCGCCATGAAAGACTACATGCATTCGACTGCATTTGGTTTCTGTCTTTCTACTGTTTCGAATCGCTAAATTATGCATAATAAGATGCATGATAGTATGCGACGTGATAACTAGATGGAAAATCTCCCGTAGCAGAGTGCCGACGACTGGTGACAATTAATTCCGATAGGATCTTCAGTACAGGTCTGGTACGTACGTATATTCCGAATACTTCGTTCACATTGCCTATCAGTAATGGCTGAACGAGAATGTGAATGATCATGTGATCTTTATTCATGTGGATTTACCATTTCTCGATGCTACTTACAATGTTGAATATCGCATCATTTCATTCCAATTGGCAGTTTTGAAGAATTATCCGGCTGTTTTTAGAAATTGCCGGATTCAAAACTCGCTCAACTCGGCCTACAATCCGAATCTACTTATCTCAATTTTACAATTTAATTTCTTAACTTTTGTTGATCTGATTCCCGACGACAGTCAGCATTTTGCCTTGACGTTCAATTAGAAATGTGTTTCCTCACAACAATTTCGACTTTCTTCGGTTTTTGTTGACTTCAGAGTGTTTCTCGAGAGGTCAAATATGGCGTTGTAAACGCTTATCGCGATCGTTGATTCCATTTTGAAATATAAAGTGATAGTTTTCTTTATATGTAGTAATTATATATTTTTTAGAATAATTATAATCTTACTGCTATTAAAACATTTCTCTGAGGTATGATGAAAAATTCTGTAAAATATATTAGCTATTAGACATATTGGTTTTGTTTGGTTTTGGCTCTTTGTTTATCGCAGATTTATTTTAAATTTGAAGTTTGTGATACAATGTTTTTAATCTGTGTGAAGAAACTTGCTGTGTGACATACATTTTTTATAAACAAAAGTTTATGTATGTATGTTTACTGAAAAAGACTGTGTAAAATTGTGAATAGTGTGTTTTTCAAACAAAATAGTGAGAAGTTTTATAAATAATGAAAGTGTGGTGTAAAATTGTGAAAAATATATTTTTCAAGCAAAATAGTGAGAAGTTTTACAAATAATAAAGATGCAATGCGGTACTATTTTATATGATCTTTTAAGTTTCAAGATATTTATCTAAGTGACTGAATTTTAAATTAACATTACATTGAAGATTTGCTCCAAATTAAACAAAGAACAGAAATTTATATTTTTGAAGATATTAATATATGATATATTCAAAGCAAGAAACTAGAAAAAATATTACTGAAGGAGTCGGCAAATGGCGATATTTTATACAATGGTATACATTGTATTCAACACAAGTTTGATCATGTTTCCGACCTACATCCACATAATACCTCGTCGGCACAAATTAACGCGGCTACACGCGAGTTTAATACAAAGGAAGATTGTTTATTATCACATTAATTTCTGTTCACTCACAACACAAGAAGTCTTTCTAGATCTAAATATGTTACATAAAAATCTGAAATCTGAACTTTGTAAAACCTGAGCATTTATAGAATATTGTTGTTTTACTTATTAAAGAATTAAATGTATTATAATTGTACATATTTTTGGATAAATTTGTAATATTTTTTGAATCAAAATATTCAGGATATTAATTGATAGTTTGTTTCTTTTTATCTTTGTACATATCTTTTGATTGCAAATATATTTCATAATCTTTTTTCTACTGTTGTTCGAGCGGTAACTTATTCAACGATACGTTACGCTCACAACAAACAAATAATATTTTTCAGCGATATTTACCGGTCAATTTTTTAAAAATTTATAATTAGGTATTTTAGCACATTACTTTTATATCACATTTTCCATAAATATATTTTTATAAGTATATAAGTCTAAGAAAAATGTTATAATTATATGCAAGAGTCAGATGTATCATTGTTGTTAGAGAGAGTTTTTGAACATCGAAAATATTGCTTTTGTGTGACAAGTAGATATTCTAGAACTGTACGTAAAAGGGGTTGATTGGATCAATATCCATCTCCTTACCCCCGCAATAGTACCACCATGATTAGCTATAGCTTTGGTGGAAAAGTTTTTCCGTTTATTACGGCGAAAACTAGGGATATCATATTACTTACGTTAGTGTATACGTTTAATGCGACTGCGTGTACATTATACATGGTGTTCTATATATTATTGTAAAAATTTGAAAACTTTTATACTAATGTAACAATACATTTTTTTTTTTTTTTTTTTTTTTTTTCATTTTTAAATCACGATAATTTTTTAGATATATAGCCGCACCACAAATGGCAGATTCATAGTCCGATGCGAAATTAATTGCGATCTGATTTAAATCACGATAAGTCGTTTTCATGGTGAATGCTGGAAATTCCAAAGAGGAATTAGGAAAATTTTTATAAAGACATCGAATTCAGCCATTTCTCCCAAGAGAAATGGCCGCTTGATTTTAAATCCAATGTAGTGCGTGGCTTATGATTCACCCTGTATGCAATACACCGAACAACGGTGGTGACAAAGCGTGCAGAATCGGCGGAAAATAATCGATCGTCAGCGAGGTGTACGCGCTGGTCAAAGTGCGGCATTCAGCCCCTTCGGCGAAGATTGGACGCTCGCCGAAGGACGTTCCCGGCCTTTCAACTCTCTGTGCAAGAACGCGTCAGTGAAGTCTTAAAAAAAAAAAAAGAAAAAAAAAAAAGAAAAAATTCGTTCGAGTGATACAGACGCCCGATCGTGCTGGATCAAAAAGCAACGTTTACGTAACGGGAACTCTGTTATTCCATCGTGAAAGCGGAATAGAATGAACGAACAAGGGAAAGGGAGAGAGAGAGACAAGGAGAAGAATCGCATGAATTGAATGTGAAATGGTCTGATTGCCACGCGATATATATATATATATATATATATATATATATATATATTCATTAGAGACGATTAACGCAGTTGCGTAATATAGGGGTCTCGCAATCGAGAGCCGCGATCTATATTAACAACGGCACGTTTCTCCACGATATTTATCGATCGCATTTTTCGTTGCGATTTAACGAGAGTTCGAAAAACCTTTTCGAAAAACGGAAAATAGAATCGTGAACTGTGCCTCACGATGTGAGGATTGAGCGAGCCGCGCGACACGTGACGTTCAAACGGCTATTTATGCCGCTCTGTTCTATGACGAATAAACGGATTGATGTTGAACGACGCTAATCGGTGGGAAATAAGAGGCTTGTGTTCTCACGCAAGTCTGAGATATCCACCAGTTTTTCGAGGAATAAAGCGAAGCGGCATCGCTCGAAGCTTGCTTGCTTTCAAGAGCTTTTTAAAGGTGAAAGAACTTGGGATGGTTTACGACAGCGAAAAGAGATTATGAAATCGCGTATGAAATTGATTTGAAAACCCCTTCAGAACTGCAATAATAATAATGGAAAAATGTATTTCTTCGCGTCTGGGGAAAACGAAAGATGATAAATAATTAATAACGAGGTTATTCGATTATGTTGCCTCTGCATCGAGTTATGATAATTAAAATTTCACGCGCTGTTACTTATGACGGCAATTATGATGACGTGAGTGTATTTACGGAATGTATAAACATTTAAGAAATTGACGATAAGCGATTATCTTGAATTTATGTACATATATAGATATATATATATATATATATATATATATATATATGTATATATATGTTTATATATATATATATATATATATATATAAATTTAAAAAAATTTAAATGAAATTATTAGACACCTAAGATCCCGCTTTGTCGCATTTTCCATTTATTACACTTTATTTACTTTACAAAAATTATTATTAGGCACAAAATTTCACCTAAAATGGTGAATAATATTTATATATATATATAAAAATATAAATATTATATAAAAATTATTATATTATATAAAAATATAAATATTTACATATATATATATATATGTAAAAATATAAATATTTACATATATATATATATATATATATATGTAAAAATATAAATATTTATATAAATATTTATATTCATCTTATGGATTTACAATGCGCGCCTGTAGAATATCGAAAATAGAAATGGCAATGCTTTTTTTGACTTTGCGAAATTCTCACTTGCGTTTTTGATTTTTTTCCTTGCGTGCGAATTTATCCCATGTTAAAAAAACTTTCAAATTTATTTTGATACAACAAAGTTATCGAAAAATTTGTGTTACTTTACTTTAATTCATTCTGTATAACGAATATACAGATTCTGTATAAAAAAAAAAACATAACATAATTACTGTTATAAAAAAAGCGTGTTTCTCTGTCTGATCTCAGGTTGATCAAAAGCAGAAAACAAAATGGACGAATACGACAGAAAGTTTGCAGAGATGCAAAAGTACATTCCATTTCTGGAAGCGATGATTGAGAGGCTACAAAACGTTAAGGACAAGGACAATCGGGAAATTCAGTTGCAGAAAATGCAAAGTCTGCACGGAATTCTATCGAATAGCAAGCGGAAGTATGTTAGATAGAAATTTATGCGAAATTATTTAGAGAATGTGTACACCTCTCCCCCCCTTTCTTCCCCTCCCCACACATACACATCTGCCCCATCCATCTATCTATCTACACACACACACACACACACACACACACACACACACACACACACACACACACACACACACACACACACACACACACACACACACCTGTCCACCCATCCATCCATCCTCCCCTTTCCCCCTCACATACACAAAATAGGCTTTACTTACTTTAAAAAAAAATTATATATATATATATATATATATTCTAAAGTAAGTAAAGTAAGTAAAGTATATATAAGCAAGCATATAAATTTCATTTGTGCAATTTATAATTTATGTTTTTTCATATCAATATTTTTTTTGTGAATTTATGTTATTTTTAATGTTAAAAAGTACTGTATAAAGAATTACTAACTAGAATATTATTGATGAAATAGGCTAAAGATTGAGACACTGCAGCGGTGTGAGGACGTTTTGCAGAAACTATACAATAGGGTAGAAAAGGTAGATATGCTGATACATTGTTTGAATACATACACTGAAAACTGATTCTTGTCGATGTCTTTGTTGTTGAATAAGCAAATTAGAGTGTCCTAAAAAATTTTAAATGAAATTTTGCTTAATGTATATTTCTCGTCTTTAATTCTTGATAAAGAAAAGATTAGGACATTCTATTCATATTTTGTGTTTTCGTATATATTGTTATTATGTTATTTTTATTGTTACACATTTTTTGTGCACATGTCTCATATATATATATATATATATATATATATATATATGTATATATTGCTCAAAACAATTATAAGAAATTGTTTCCTTAAATAGTTAAGATAATTTTGTTAAGAAAAAATTGAAATATTTATTGAAATTATACTTTAAAAATCTATTTTAAATTTAAAATAATTATTAAACTTTATGTAACTGTATACATGCATGGGTTTGAAGAAATGATTATATAATTAAATGATTGTTCTGAGTATACATATTTCGTATTTTTGATGAAAGATGTAAAACATAATGAAATAATATATATTTTTTAGTATAATGTTGAATGATTTAATATTAAAATAACTCCATATTTTATCTTTCATCTTATAACGGAAATAAAATCTTCAGGATTGTGTGTTCTCGTTATGAAAATTTACATATCTAAAGGTTTCAGTGTAACAACTATATCTATTTATGTTCCAATATAAAAAAGAACCCAGGATTTAGCTTTGCACATTGTTTCACACAACACATTTTTAAAAGCATCATGCATAGATGTAATATAAACATATTGCTCTTTCTCTCTTGGCCTCTTATAGTAGCCGCTTATTTGATCCTTGGTTCTTTATATTTGTAATACTGTTTTTGTTGCTTCTTTTAAGTGTTTTCAGGCTTTGGTAGTGCATGTTTGATTTTTGTATGTTAATTATTCTAATTCGACACGAGTTTCAGGGAAATACACCTGGTTTACAATTGCCAAGTAAGCAAAATTATGGCATTACATCACAGCCTTCAACGTAAGTAATCATGTACATTGATATTTTAAAGAAGTTGCGAAAAAATAGTTGCAAATAATTGTAATGCACATACATTAAAATTATATAACTTATTATCATAAACAACAGTTCTTAAAATTTGCGATAAATATTAAAAAAAGTGAGTTTTTATGTTTTATCTTCAGCTCGAAGAATGCGGATTGCAAAGAAGCAGAGTCATCGCAATCACAATCGCAAGATACGGAAAAGAATAAAAAAATTGAGACGCCAGAAAGTCCAGATACCACTAGATCATCCAGTCCTGATTGCCAAATTGTACCTATAATAATTCCTACGGAGCGCAATGACCTAGAACGGAATAAAGACAGAAGACAAAAGCATCGTTCCAAAATAATACCGATCATTACGCTTACGGATAGTACAAAAACTATAACTATCTCGTCGTCATCAGATTCTAATTCGGAAGACACCTCATTCACTGAATGGGACATGTTAGAAGAATCGGAAAGGCATAATTCGAGAAACAGAGGAGATCGGCAATCTTTCGTTACCAGCCATGATGTAGCGACCGCTGCAAAATTGGTCAGTAGCAATCTACCGCAAAAAATCAACGATAGCAGGAACTATGCGTTGGACTCGCAGAATATACCGACTGTCCCGGTGCCTTCTCTCGGTGGTTCAAGGCGATTGTCTTCGGTTTTGGAAAAGAATAAGTTGAATTTGGACATAATGGTCGCCAGTTCCTCCAGACCAGAATCACCCCTGAATGTCCCCGAAGTGAGACTTAATTCTCCCGATCCCGAAATATTGTATGCGAACCCTACAGTCACATCGCCCAGATCGAAAGACAATCATAATGCGAAATCGCCGTCAAAATCACAACCGTCTATACCGCTTTTATTCTCGCCGCCGCCTTTATCGCACGAGCCTCCATTATCTATGGAAGATCTCGCAGAACTGTTGAATGAAGGTGATGGCGAGAAAAGCGATAAAGGTGATAACAATGCCGCGAAGCAAAAGGAGATGGATAAGGATAAATCGAAGAATTTTCCGTCAGATAGAGACAGAATTACCGTTAGGAAAAATTTGACAAATATGTCAATTTCACCTGTGAAATCGAGTGAAATCAAAGGGCCGCCACATCAATCAAACGATCCTCGATCGGTATCGCAAGCACTTTTTTTGGGTTCTAGAGTTCAAGAACCGCGTTACGCGGATAATTATGAGAGGCACCCGCGTCAACGTGACCCTCAAGTTCACGAGAAAGATAAGTCGGTTACCAGTTTCGCTATTTCTGAAGAAATGTCATCTCAGATGCCAGTTTTTCATAATGCCGCAAACAAACCAGATGAGAGAAATGTTCCATTGTATCAGAGACGTCCGAGTGCGCCATCGGACGCGCGGAAGGATGTAACTCTGCCTAGAGACAATGAGTTTGTGATAGATAACACCGACTACTATAATATGCACATGAATCAAATGCATTGGGCCTCTACTGCGGCCACGGGCGATCATCAACATCAATTCGGCAACAACCAATGGACACCCTCGGCTTACGGCGGAATACCTAATCCACCTCTGCAACCCATCCAGCATTCCTTTCAACATCCAATGGAGCCACAGTTTAGGCCAAATCAGTTTCCAGCGAATCTACCTGCCGGTCCTAGACCGTTGATTAATCCTGTTGTACGACCGCAGGAGATGAATCACGGGGTGAGACCGGAAAATGTTCGAGAGGATATTCCTCCCTTGATGCCTCCTGGATTCTCGTCACAATACAGAGGCTTTCAGATGGGTCAAGGATCTTACGATCCAGGTTTTCCTGGCAGACCCACAGAATATCCACATGTGAGACCTACTTGGGAAGGTCCCACCAGAGTAAACGAGACTCCTTACGAAAATGTGATTCCCTGTGGAATTCAGGTCGTGGAGAATTCCACGGGAACTGCCTATCCGCGACCCAACACTCCTTGCCCTTGGGGTACGCGTGATAGGGATAGATCTAATAGAACTCAGGGAAGGGAAGGAGGGTACTACGATCGAAATAGGACGGAAGTGAGGCCTGGTTTTAATCGTGACGGGCGTCCGATTAATCGTTTTTCTAATCCGCGAGATCCGCGGGTTCGTACGGAACATAACGCGAATCAGGCCAAAGAGACCAGCGCTTCCGTTAGGGATCCGCGTCTTGCCAAAGATAAACACGTAAATACATCAGTCAAAACCAAAGATACTGTTCACAATGAGAGGGATCCTAGAAAACGTCCGGTAACATCGGCTACAAAGGCAATCTCGAAGGGAAAACCAAAGTCGCAGAAATCTTCTGAAAAGGAAGAGAAAAAGGAGAGAGATAAACTGCTGAAAGACAGGATGCAATCGCCATTAGAGAGTCTTTATGGCGTGATTGACACGAAAGCCAGCCATAATTCTGGTCTGCAGAAGTTCAAAATTCCTAAAATTAAGCGACCGGAACCGCCACAATCGATCCGCAAAGCTAACGAGGCGAAGGAAGTTGAAAGCGTTCCGTTCAAATCGCCGCGTCCAAAGAATAATAGCAAGAAGAGCAACAAATTTTCTTCTAAGAATACGAACAAGAACATTGCGAGTGGCGAGGTGAGTAGTAGCAGCGACAGTAATCCCATAGTGGAGAATTTGATACAAAATGATGAAAGGGAAGGAGAGATTCTCTCGTCATCTCACATCGAGAAAACTAACAAAAATGACGAAGTAGACTCGGCAACGAATAATCTTAAATTAAATGATATCGCGGAGAAGAGTAAGAGGGACGAATCGAAAGTCGATGGGTCAAAGTCCAAGGAAGAAGTGAACACACAGGAATTGATCCAGGCGTTCGTCAGGAAGTCATTCGAGTCTGGTGAGGGCAAAATGTTGGTCGAACAAGCGAAATTGTTACAACAACTCGGGAAGGGATTGAAGGCGGAAAAGTTCAAGAAAATCAAGAAGATCATCGAATCCGAATCCGACAGCAGTTCGGACAAGGATGAGACGGTTGAAACGAAAAAGATTAAAACCAAGAAAAAGAGGCGAGTAATCGTATCGGACAGTTCAGACGATGAATGTCTTGCTGAGAGACTCAGTATCTTAAATACGAACATTGATGTGAGTGACGAGAGAGAGCCGCTTTCCGCATCCTCCACAGACCCTAAAAGTTCGAAAGAAAAACTCGAGGCAATAACGTCTGGTAATAAAAACGAAGAACAAACTAAAAATATAATTAGAAAGAAAAATGATGGCTCGTTAAAAACTCGTGGCGAAGAACGCATTCAAGCAAATGATAATAAAAAGAATAAGGGTCTACATTTAGAGAAGAATGATAAAAAGAATGATCGATTAGGAGATAGTAGTGAAAAGGCGTTAGAAAACAAAAAACGAATAAGTAGCATAAAAGATAGCGATAAAGAAAACGAACAAACTGAAGATAAACAGGATAAGGTTGATCAAAATTCTGTAGAGGTGTCAAAAGATACGAGTAATGCAGAATTAGATAAAGATCAAGATAAGAATCGGACAGATTGCGCGGAATTTGTTTCTTCTGACCCTACAAGTGGCCAAGCCGATGAAGGTTCGAGTGATAAGCCAAAGGCAAAAACGAAGAGACGAAATTCTCTAGAAATGTTGCAAGAGGATATCAGAGAAATGTTCATTAGCGAAAGCGTAATGACAGCGACGGGTTATCGAATGTGCCGTATGTCGAAGGAAGGTCAGTCACCCTCGGGGATGAGTACATCATCGATCAACTCCAAGAAGGAGGAAGTGTCGAACACGGCTGAAAAGAAGATCGTAGAACCGAACACTGAAAGAGATGAATCGGCGAACAAGTTGCGAAAGAGTTTGAGAGCTCGTAATGTTGAAGAATCAAGTAAAGCGAAAGTGACGAACAGAAAGGACGCCAAACTACGGACGACCCGTAATTCACGCTCCAAGGAGTTCGTTTCAAGTTCCGAGAGTGAGGAGGATCAACCGCTGGCTCTGCGAACGAGATTAAGCAACGTTGACAATCGTACGTCGAATCAAGAAGTGGATCACAGCGAGGAGAGTAATGACGCACTACGTAGATCCAAACGGATTATAGATAAATATGTTAAGGAGCCACGAGTGCTCGTAGAGAAGACGGATATCACCAAGTTAGATTCGTCCAAAGTGATGTTCGACAGCTCGTCTGACGAGAGTTTTGGTATCGATGTGTCCGAGTTAGCCGCAGCGGTGGACATCTCCCTTCGACCGGACAAGCAATCTGATCAGGATTCGATAGACACTACGGCGTCAACAAAACGGTCGAAAGATGCCAAGAGGGTGGGTAAACGGAACTCGAAATCGAAGAAGTCGTTCGCGCTCACCGATGACAAGAGCGAGGACGGTACGTCATTAACAGACGAGGAGAGTATAGTATCGGACATTTCTATGTCGAGCGGCACTACTGCCAGAAAGAGAACGATCGGTGGTGCTGCTAGGACGACCGCTAAGGAGGACTTGTTGAGCAACATTCTAATGGGCCTGGCGGTACCGACGGAAAGGAATACGTCGTTGACCGACAAAGGTAGCGAGATAGACTTTGACGAAGATGCGAATGATCCGCTAGCCATCGAGCCAGGCGTGAAGAAGCTGCCGAAGAAGAAGAAAAAGAAGTCCAGCTGGCAAATGGGTATAGTAACCACTAAGAAAAAGAAAAGGAAGGCCGCTTCGGCCTCCAAAGCTACTAAAACGAGTACCGAAGAAACGAGTGCCGAGGCGAACGTTTCGACGGATACCGCAGAAGGTGAGCGATCGATGTCTAAAGATAAAAATCTCGTGGCGGCGGAAGAGAAAATTTCTGAAGTGGCTCCCCAGGACAACTGTACTGTAAATGCGAATCTAGATTCTACGGTGAAATGCGAGGAAATTAAACCGCTTGTAAATATAAGTGTGGACAGCTTTAATGTAGACGTTAAAGAGGAATTAAATAATTCAACGGTGTCGGACGACCTCTTGAATACAACACTCAAAGATCTGCTCGACGATTCGTTACTTTCGATCGAGGAGAATAAGTCGACCGTAAAAATGGAGATAGAAGCGGAAGGTGAGAGGAACGTTGGTGCTCCTACCGCGACGCATGCCACCATGGCGAACAGATTTTCCAAGGAATCGCCAAAAATTATTTACGATCAGCTAATGACGGATCTCTTCCGTAGGATAGACTCCAAACATTTGATAGACTACGCCTGGGTTGGCCCGGACAAGTACAAATGTTTGTTATGCTTCTTCACGGGCAAGAACATTGTTCATCATTACAAGGTTAATCATCCCGAAAAGGAGATACTGATCTCGCGTCTCAGGTGGACGGACGCGGAGGCTGCGGTCGCGGACGCCGAGCGCGCCTCCGCGACGTCGGCAGCCGCGACGGGCGCGAGCCAGATGTGCAAATTCTGCTGCCGGTTCTGCTGTTTTGTCACAGAAGGTGCGGCAGATGTGGCGCTGGAGGCGTTCTACGAACACTGCACCACGCACACGGGCGAATATAGGTTCCACTGCAACAATTGCTCTTACCAAGCGGTGGCCAAGGCGTCCATGAAGACGCATTATTATAAGGTGTGCCGCAGGGACAAATCGTTCAACGAATCCGCATCCGAGGATATAATACCGAAAGAAAATGGCGTCTACGGCTATCTATGCCGTACTTGCAACTTTGTGCAGCTGAAGCGGCAAAATGTGGAGGCCCACGTTGCCTTTTGGCATCGGGAGCAGGCGAATATCGAGATCGTTAAGATCAATATGTCAGCGGTAACCGTCGAGCGCGATGCGGATAAGAGTGCGGTGCAACCACGCGAATCGGCGAAAGTCGGAAATGCGGAGGAGCCATTCGTCGTGGAGGCAAAGCCGCAGATTTCCGAATTTGAGTCTATCGAGTGCAAGAACGTGCCGTTGATCGATACCTCGAGGAGTCCTCCACTGGAGGAGCCCAACGATGATAACATCGGGGAGGGTACTCCGCATGAGCCGAAAACATTCGAGAACATTCAAGTCAAGGATGAAGAGATCGAGGAAAGATCGAAACTGTCTCAAGGAGAACCGGAAGGGCCGGCGAGCGGGCCTAATCTCAGCGCGTTTGTTTGCCCGCCTGAATTGGAAGACAAGGAGATTGAGATCCAACGGGAGCGGCAGAAGACGATGCAAGAGATCGCCAATGATATCGGTATTCTGCTGAAGAACTTTTCCAAACCGGGTCTGTCCATAATCGACAAGCTGCAGGACAAGATGCGCACGGACGCGGTCGTCAGCCCAGTTCCGGAATGCAATAATGCACAAGCGAACGTTCCAGAAAATTCGAGGGAAAATTCTTCGTTACCCCTTGAGAATTTACCCGCGGAATCTCTGAAGGTCGAGGAAACGATCATTAAAGAGGATCCTCTGAGTCAGCCGAGTAGTCAAGAGGACTCCTCCGTTATGGGGAAACAATTGGCCGCTGATAAATCGCAGGAAGTGACGAACGAGGGAGAGAACGATAAGGCGGACGTAAAGATCCGGGACCCTCTTGCGACCATAGATTCGCGCAAGGACAACGAGAGCGACGGCGAGAATAGCGACAACGAACACTCGGCGCCAATCTTCGAAACGGAGTCCAGCAGCGAACAATCGGACGCCGAGCCGACCGACGTCAATATGATCCTGAAGGAGACGTCGAGTATGACGTCATCGTCGTCGCGCGTCCCGATGCTGACAACGATACAGAGGCTGGCCGCGCAGCTTCAGAATGTCAAACCTCTGGAACCAGTGCCCGAGCCGACGTCCAAACACATTCAGATCAAGAACGAACCTGTCGAGCAAGTGTCCTTGATCCCGAAACCGCCGGACGTCGTGCCGATCGCCAGCGTCAAGCGTTTGCTAAAGAAACAAAAAAAGGATAAATGCATGGCGAGGGAAGCTCTGAAATCGGCATCATACAAAAACGCCAGTCCCCCTAAAAATTTTATCAGATTCAGACGACTGAGCGGCGACATGTTGTCTATGCCGACGTTTCCGGATAAGGAACGGGAAGGTTGGTAATTGAAACAATTAAAATCTATTGCAATAACATTCCAGGCAGCTGTATATGTTAATGAAGCGAAATGCAAGAAAGTGACACACACACACACACACACACACACACACACACACACACACACACACACAGAGTAACAAAAAAAGACATGTGTATGTGTATATTAATAATAATAATTAATAGGAAAATATATTAATAGGACAATATATATTATCTAATTGGTAGATGGAGCTCAATCGGATAGTGCGATAGATGCATCGCAAACGGATACGGAAGAAGGATGTTCGTTTTTGAAAATTGAAAATGTGATCAGCCTCGCACCAAAATCCAACCGCAACAAAAGTGAAAATCTTACGGTATGTGAAAGTATCATAATTATTTTTTTATTACTTGACGAAATTTAATTTGTTTAATTTTTGTTATCGTTATCGTTATTATACGTTTTTTTCATTTCATTGTTTTCAGGTACGTGATATTAGAAAGGCGGTGGAGATATCTCCTATAAAGAACAAAGAGATATCTGTCTTGAGAAAATCTAATCATCAACCTCTGATATTGAAGAAGACTATTCCACCACAGTTGGTAATGAATACGAACATGCAAGGTATTTTTGGCCAAGAATTTTTTAATATCCATCTCAACCGGAAATCTATTTGTATTCATCTGAATTTTTTACCGTAGTTTTGAAGAAATCGGTGATCATTTCGTCGGCAGGTCCATCAACTTCAAATAATAGGTCGAGAAAACTCAAGCTAGTAGGTGCACCTGTAATGATCAATTCTAAGGAGGAAACATCGCTGCCATCCTTCGTGATCAAGCTGAAATCTGTAGAAGCGTATACGGCGATGCTGACAGAGCCAAAACTGGTTCACTTCTACAAATGCATGGGTCAGGATTGTTCTTTTACAACCGATTCCATCGAATCGTACCATGAGCACTATAATAAACATTGTGAAGAGGCTGACAAGAAGAATAGCCCGGCGCCGCATGACTATAAGAAATGTGCCTATTGTCAAGCATTTCCAAAGGATTGGCGCAACATGAAGTATCATCTGTGGGAGAAACATGCTCACTGCCAGTATCAATGCAGTTATTGCTTTTATCGAGCCATTATACCGTCCTACGTGCAGCAACATCAGGTAATAATTTTTGCATATTGTAGTTATATGCCAAAAGAAATAATTTGGATGATTGATATAATTTTTCAGGCGGCCAATCATCCCGGCACTGTGTTTTACTGCTTATTAGGCACGAATCATAAGTCGATACCGATGCAAGAAGACATTCATCGTAATACTTATATGAAACCTTTCGTCTGTAAACATGGTGAGTAATAATGATAGATCATAATGTAGTGTATTATAAACATATTAATAGATTAGCATATTAATATATGCATAACATATTAATATGTTATTAATTAATATATTATTAATTACATTTAGCGAAACTGTAGAGGTTTTATCGTTTGTTGTGTCCTTTCTAGTTGTTGAATTCTTTTTGGAATCGTCACTTAAACACTTAAATTAACACTTAAATTAATTAATTTTAATTTTCTTCATTTAGCTTGACTAAATTAATATGTTATTAATGTGTTAGCATACATTGTATATAGCGCATGATATTAAAATATTTACTGATTGCTTTTAGATTGTAATAAAATCTTTTACGTATATGATACATTTATGATGCATTTGAGGACGAAACATTGGTCTTATCAATTTATGTATAAATGTCATTTATGTAATAGCACATATGCAACAATAGAAATTCTTATGTCTGTAAGTATCTTATATTATCTATCTATATTATCAGAAAAAAAGAAAAAATACATATTTATTCATCTTATTATAACATTTATAGCACTATAAGACCCATGGATATTCCAAGTATCAATGTATATATTGTTTACATGGTACCGAAACTCAAGATGAAATGCTTCAGCATTTAAGTTTTTCTCACTGTGATCGATTGCCTCAGACTTTGGAGCGTTCGCTTCCTCCAATGGTATAATTATTATAATTGATGTTTAAGTTGTACACGACATTGCCACTGTATCAAAATCATTTCAATATTAAATGTTTTTGTTCATCATTAGAGATTATTAGAATATGTGTTTATCTATACATATTTATTTAATATCTAACTTATACACATATATTTTACACACATACACATTCATAAATATAGGATATTCTCAAAAATTTTATGAAATTTTATCTTAAATAAATATATATGATATGATATATAAATAAATATATATGATAAGTATTTCAAGAAATAATCTTATTTTATGTTACGCGTACGTACAATTGCAATTAACTTTCAGCCATCACGCAATGTGGACGTCATTAAACAACTTATTTTGCGAAATTTAGTCAAGTTGGAGGAAAATGTTAATTTAAGTGTTGACGATTCCAAAAAGAATACGACAACTAAAAAGGACACAACAAACGATAAAACTTCTACAGTTTCGCTAAATGTAAATATTGTTTCGAATCAAGATCGACGTGATCTATCAAATAGTTTGGCATCAAACTTTGTCGGAGAAGTTAAAGATGAGAAAGCAAATGCCAACGTTCCCAATATCTCAGCAAAACAACCAATAGACTCGCCTATTAATACTGATGAAAAAACAAGCAAAAACGTTGCTGAAAAGCATCCACAAAGTGAGCAGAAGCTGTTCCTGCAATCGGAGACGGAAAAATTAAGTGATTATGCTATAAATCAGATTCTTCAGGAACCGGAATTGGAATTACTGACGTCCTTGAATGATTCTAACGCGGTGGATCCATTAGAATTCTCTAATGAATTTAATAGTAATGACGAGTTCGTAAATACAAATCTTCTCGATAATGTGGAATTTTTGAAGAATTTCACATCTAATTCTGGCAACGTATCGTTCTTCAAAGACAAGATTGAAGATAGTGATATCGAGATCTTGGAGAGCGAGGAAAAAGCCGCACAGAGAGATGTGAAAGATGATGCAAAGCAGACAATAAAGCCAGTATTATCTGAAACAAAAGCTGATAATAAAGAGCAGATTTTATCTAAGGATCCTATCGAAAAGAAATGCACATCCGAAGAGACACGTACTACTAATGCGGCTGCTCAATCAGAGAAACCTTTAACTTTGGATGACATCAAAAATACCGGCCGTGCCGGACTCGATTTGTATAAATGCGGTTACCTAGAGTGCAATTTCGCGGCATCAAATGCGATGTTGTTGAAGGCGCACATGAAGACGTGCACTTTCGAGCAGTCTAGCAAATATTTATTTTGTCCGCATTGTCCGCAAAAGAAACGTTTACCTAAAATTGGCTTGTTCCTAGAACACATGAAGAGTCACGGTTTAAAACGTTTCGGATGTTCGTTGTGTAAGCTGAGATACTCGGTTTCATATCAGGCTACGGCTCATATGAGGACAAAACACAAATTGAACAATACGAAATTAGTGCCTGCAGACCCAACAAATCCATCAGTCGACGGTCTCTTCATCGTGCAAGCAGTTGTAAGTTTGTCTCATCAACAAAATGTAATATCTTTTTAAATAAATATCTTTTTTTAGAGAGTGTGTTATATGTAATTCTCTTATAATATGTAATTTGTACAGCCCTTTGGATCTGCCGAACGAAAAACCAAGAAGCGTAAAGGTGCAAAGTCTGGAGCGGAACAGGAGAACGAGAAATCCGCGGATGAAAAATTATCGTTCAATCCCGATGAGATAGAACAATTACCGCGTCAGGCGATTTACAATCGGGAAGTTCAGTGCGCTGTATGTCCTTATACGACTAAAGTTCGGACGAACATTATCCGGCATTTGCAACTACACGCGAAAGACGAAACCGTGCCCGAGAGCGGCCCGGTCAATCCTGTTCCCTGCCTAGATAAGAAGGAAAAAATGTTCGATAAGATGGTGAATCTGGCGAGCAGTTCGCATCAAAACGGTCGTATGGGTGCCAAACCAAAGGAACCTGTTAAAGAAAACGAGGAGGACGACAGTATACCAAAGTTTGTACCGGAACACAAAAGGTACGCGTTTATATCGTGGATTGTGAGATCATAATAAATGAGACATGAGAAAAAATATAGATCATCGAGAAATAATCGTTCTAACAATATTTCTTTACAACAGGTATGTATGTGGCGTGGCCGAATGCAATTACCTGACGGTGGACGAGGCAATGTTGAGATATCATTTGAAGGCTCTACATTCGGAAGAGCCATATTTCCGTTGTCCGCATTGCCCTCCGTCGGGTCAAGAGAATCAGAATATAGCGATCGATAAAATGGGCATTCACCTAAAAATGCACGATGCGAGACTCTACAAATGTTCCCATTGCAATCATCATCATTATCATAGGTTTGCATATACTTGTGCTACAATTTCATCATCAAACGTGTGATTATTTATATTTTTTTAGTTATTTTATAAGCATTTTAATTTTATATACGCGGATGTAGTACAGATTTAAAACATGTGACAAGTATGCCTAGACATGATTACCGATTAATAATAATTATCAATTTTATAATAATAATAATAATTATTATTATTAGTAACTCGATAATCGAAACAGATTGCTATTTTTCACGATAAAAATTCTTCTAAATAATACTTGTCAGATGTTTTAAGATTTTCTTATCGGCGCGAGTGCACTTTCTATGCTCTCTGATGGTAGTCAAATAACATCCAGGCACGTCGTGGAGCGGCATCTTACCGATAAACATCCAGAGAAGAGACCTTTTGTGAAGGTAATAAGGGAAATCGAGAACACAGAAAACATTCAACAACAAGTCCAAGAAGAAGTCGAGGAAGAGATTCCCGATCCGGACGGCAATCATTGGAAATGTAATCTTTGTGATTTTAAATGCGTTTACAAAGCCGACGTGGCCACCCATGCTGACACGGTTCACGGTGAGAACTGCCAATATAAATGCACCCTGTGCTCATTCAAGACGAGCGGAAAGATACATCTCGAACAACACATAAACAGCAAGCACGCGTACGATTCAAATGCCGATTATGCTATGACGTATCAGAGAATAAAAGGTGTCAATAAACGCAATACGGAAACTGTAGAACAAAGCGGGCAGGATGAGCCCTTCGATACGACGCCACTTTGGAGAAGAAGCATGCCACGGATTCGACATATCCGCGGGATTCTTTTGGAAGAGGAAATCGAGATACCCGCGACGAGCGAGACGCCCGTGGCTTCAAAGGTATCTGCGAGCAAACGCAAGAACGACTCTGAGATCTCGGTGAAGCCAGCTAAAATAAAATTGGTTGGCAAGTCAACGTCTCTCGACGATAATAATAAACAAGCTAAAGAAAAATCGAAGCGATCGCTCTCGTGCGACGAGACGGAAGGCGAGGAACAAGTTACGAAGGAAAACGGTAATAAATCAGCCAAAAACTCAAAAACAGCCACGGTTGAATTGAGCGATGCTGGCGACTCCGACGTGGGAAGGTTCGGGCCTTACGGCAAACCGGACGCCAATATGTACGTTTGTACGCTGTGTAATACTTTCAAGACCAAATACAAGCACGATATGAGAGATCATATTTATAGAGAGTTGAACTATCCAAGGTAAGTTATATTGAACGGTGTACAAGTAGGTCTGCAACGCAAGTCTGAAGTCAGACGAAATCTATCGCTAATTTGCCTTTCAATTGTGCTCTTTTGTATTTTGTGTTATATTTAAAAGTATAAAGTATAAAAATTTAATTGGATGTCAATCTATTATAATTTCTATTCGAATCTGTTAATAATTCTACTAATTCACTATGATACTTTCAAAAGTTAAACTTGTTTTGTATGAATGTTATTATTAAGAGAAATTATGTATTTTGTTTAGATGGCATTGTAAAACTTGCGGATATTTATCAATAAATCGCAAAGCGCTGCTGCAGCATTTTACCAAACGTCATAACGGAAAATTTCCAGAGCACGAGCCACTATCGCCGGATAACGCGATTGAGGATTGGGTATATATTTATTCAAATTTTTTAAACTTCCATGTGCCTTTTATTATTTAAAGAGTATATATGTAAATTATTCGGGAAAAGAGCGGAAAAGAGCAAAAGCCAACGCAAAAGCCTAGTGCTAAACAACTATGATAAATATAAAATGAGAATAGATAAAAATAAAGAAGATATATGACAAACGTTTCGATCTTAGATTAAGTCATCCTCAGTGCTACGCAATGACTATAAAATTGAATTGGAAACAAAAATTACAAAAGAATAATTATTTTGCGTCAAATGTATAAAATTTTATAAAAAGAATGTATAAATTTCTTTCTATACTATATAAATCGTTAATGTTAATGACCAATAAATTGAATGATTTGACTTGTGAAGACTTATATTGGAAATTTCTCTTCAAAACTTTGAGATGCATTCGAGACGAAGTCTTTTGTTGGCTGAGACATTATATATTTTTTTCATAATTCGACTACGCCACAACATGATTAACAAGGAAACATTTCCACCTAACATGAGCCTTTATTAAGTCAAATCACTCAATTTTATATTTATTACAATCGTTTTTAGCACTAAAATCTTACGTTGACTTTCGTGCTCTTTTTCCGAAATTGTTTTTGCAACATTCAAGTCTACCGGTTCTTTTTGTATATAAATTTTGTTTTATTATTATAAAGTAAATATTATATTTGCAGGTAAAAACTTTGTTAAAGAAGCAAACAGATTTAATTAAAGCTTATAACGCTATCCACAAAAATGTAGCAATACCCTTCAATACAAATTCTTCAAGTCCAGATGTTTCTCCCGTGAAGGTTCCTATTAGGGTTCCTGATATAAAGACCGCGAACTTCGAACCTTCAATAACCAATTTTATTGCCGTCTTCGATGATAATCTTCTCGAAGACGCCAATAAAAACAGTATGGACACTGACGATGGCGATAGCCAAGATGAAAATCTCGTAATCGATATGAAAGAAGACGAGGCGCAAGAGGACAAAAATAATGACGATAAATCTGAGAACGAAAAACGTAAGTATTAGATTCGGAACTGTTTCACTTGCGTTTATATCATCATATAAAATATGATTATATATATATATATATATATATATGATTTATATGATTATTTATATGATTTTATACACGCAGTTCGCGACAAGATTGATGAAGAGTTGGAAAAGCCGCTCGTCTGTAAGCATTGTCAGATGACGTTCAACCGCCAGCGCGGATTTAAGTTGCACATTCAGTATTCGCATTTGAAGCGGCTTGGCTTCCTATGCCCTTACTGTGATCGCAGCACCAATTCGGAGACGATGATGCGTCAGCACATCCGCGCGAAACATCCGAAAGATCCGGAAAAAATCATCCACAATCCAGACGCATGGGGAAACGCGAAACTGACTAACGAATTCTGGGAGAAGGAATATGGTCTCATCTGCCCGAAATCTGTCCCAAAGAAACGAAAAATGAACACGGATGCCAATAGCAACCCGGCCACTATCGTCGCCGCTACAGCTTCAACTGTAACTGCAGCTTCCATTGGCAATCGCTTGGACACACGAGAAAAATGTGACATATGCAACTTCACGGCCGTAAATCACACTGGCTTGAAGAGTCACATGAGGACGCACACCGCTCACAAAAACAATCTCAAGTGTGTGTATTGCACCTACAGCTGTTCCTTCAAGGCTGAGATGCTGGAGCATTGGGAATTGAATCATCCCTCATTGCAATTGAAGTACAAGGAACTGTCGTCGACGGCCAGCTCCTCCTCCGATGAGACGAAGAACAGTCCATCGATGCATAAGAATATCGACGCGACGTTGAAGAACGAGGAACAGGAGCTAACATCAACTATCATTTATGGCTGCTTTTATTGTAATCTTCGTAGTATTTCATTGCAGTCCATCAAACAACACTGGAATCTTATGCACAAGGAGGCAAAGAGTTCGGAGACGGGGGGTTCGAGCACGAAGTTTCCATTTAGATATAAGGAAATACCTGTACAGAAGATGCAACCAATAAACCCCATAAAGAAGGATATCGTCGAGTCGCTCCGTGATCTCACGAAAAAAACGGAGAACTCGTCGCCTGTCATTCAACGGTACGGATGGCTTTGCCAGTGGTGTAATGATTTCTGCGAGACCGATAATGATAGGATAACTCATCAAAATATGTATCACTCGCATCTGCCGCAAAACTTTAAACGGCGGGAATGGCAGGAACAGCAGCAACAACAGAAGGAACAGGATCAACCAAAAGGGTAAGGGTTTGCTTGCTCGTACACTGTCACTTCCATCAGGAGACTCCTAAATAATCAAGCACACGGAATCTATATTTTAGCACGTCGATACCCATCACGTCGTTGTCCACATACAGCTCCGAAAAGCATCCAACTCTCAAAGCAACAAAGGAGAACATTTCGAACTTTGAATCAGTCGTAGAGAATCTGATTGCTATACATGTCACACAGAATGATCTTGGTGACACAAAGATCGAGGACGATCAGAGCCGTATTTTCAGCGCTACATTGGGAGGCAATAGACGTCGGAATGTCGCGAGGAAATCCACTATCAAATCAGTTATTTCATATGCGAGACCAGGCCCACGCATATTCAAGGCAGTTGCGCGTAAATCCACAAATCCGAGGTATCCGCCAAGTGTTTTTACGCCGCGCTCGCTAGAATCTTACAGCACGGACACAGATACGGACTCCGAGGACGAAAAAGTAGCAGAGAGTAATCAACCGGTCTCGCATTATAGAATACCGAGCAGTCCGGTTAATCTGGCCGCGTTGAACACGTACATGGTGGTCGGCGGTCACAATATGAGGGTAAATTGTCTTACTCTCGCAACGTTGATCAATATCAAGCCGAGAGTACTGTTGAAAGACATTAGAAAAAATCCTAAATATGCCGCGATCCTGTCAAGCTTGAATTAATATTACGATAATCATCCTTGCATAAGAGATATAATTTTCGTGTCAACGAAATTAAGATTTTTTTTTTTTTCATTAAGGATAATTACACGAATCACTGTAAAAACTAGCACGTAAGTAAAATTGCAAGAAAAACTTCAATTATAATTTACATGAAACTTATTTATGATGATAGAAGACAAAAATACAAGTTTTTTTCTTTTTTTTTTTTTAATTAGTATTAAAAAGTGATTTATGTTAACATCACTTGTATTTCTGTGCTTCGAACTTTTTTGTTTTACAAAATGATGTGTAAATATTGAAAGTGGAGATGCGACAACTGTACATTAGAAAAGAAGATTGAAACAATTAGTACAATTTAAAAGCATAGTTTTAACTTAAAATGTCTCGAATACATGTTTGATGTGATACTTTTATATACGAAAGGGTTGACTGTTGTGAAATCTTGAATTATTGTTACACGTAACTGCATCACAGATTTACATGATAATTGCCGAATAGTCAAATAAAACTATTTTTAATACCTTTCATAAAATCACAATTAAGTTAACCAATTTGCATTACTCAGTATTTACATTATTCAGAATAACTCGTTCAGAAAGGCCATTTAATATCAAAGGAAGTAAGAATACGAGATGTTACATACTGCTTTTCGTTCTATGTAAATATTTTAATATTATTTTACTTATTTTTATGAAACAAAAAAAGTTGAATATTTTTAGAATTATACGCAGTTTTTAGTAATTAAATCCGTACTACACATTCAAATATACAGATATAATACAGATTAGAATTTAACTACCATGTCACATTGCAGTTTTTAATCATATAGATTTTTTTTTATCAAATCATTGATTTTAATGCGATGGAAAACAGTAAGATTCTGTGAAAATACAAGACTGAGATACATCCTATTATATGATACTGTAGTAGTTTTTAGAGAACTGTAAATATATGTACCATATCGCAAATAAATATTTTTGATTTTTATAAATTGATCAGTATGTGAACAATAAGCTTAATTTAAAAACTACTTTTCAATGTAAAAAACAGAAAGATCAGTATACTTTAATCCACAGGATGACTTGTATTTTTTTGTCTACCTTCACTAATTTATTCTCTTTCTTTTGTTTTGAAAATATAGATAAATATATTGAATGTTCACCTCATCTATGAATTTTTTTTATACTTTCAAAGATATTTTGTACGTTCAGCTTAATTTTGTGACGTTATCTGTATTTTGTAAGTAAATATAATACTTATTATGAAAGCATTATTTTATTAAAACCAACGTGAAAAAGTTCATTATTGTGTTACTAAATATTTATATTAAAATTAAAGGCCCAAGCATTTAATTGAAAGATAAAAATGCAAAATGGGTGATAATTTAACAGTTTGAATTATTTTGTAAAAAAAATATTAGTGATCCTTAAACTTTATTTTTGCATAAGAGTTGCATTATAATTTAACCCTTTAATGAAGATAATCCTGCTCTCATTATTTCGTCAACCAGAAGAAGATTACTAGCGATTATCGTGCTGAAAATTAAAAATATGTCCGTGAAAAATTAAAACTATTACAAATTATCAATATTTATAGGATAATTTTGATAGCAACATCTTACCAGGAATTGATAATCTGTTTCTTTACGTTATAATTGTCGTAAATGCCAGCATCCGCGGGTTTTAGAGCTTCTCCTGTAGATAGATCCAATCCTACTGGTTCTCCTAAAACGGTGCTCTCCTCAAATAATTTTACGATTGTATCTTGCGCGTCGAATCCACTATTAATAGCTAAAAACAAAAGAGATCAGTGACGATAATGTTAATCGTATAATAAAATTATTAAGTTTTATACTTACCGAGAGTCTTCGGAATGATAAGTAAAGCATCGGCATAGGCTTGTACTCCTAAACGTTGTTTTCCTTTCACTTCCTCTTTGTATCGTTGAAGAGCTTGACTAACTGTGACCTCGAAGGCGCCAGCTCCAGGAATGACTGCACGATCCTCGATAGCATTCTTTATCGCTCTAAGTCCATCTCGCACAGCATCTTTGAGTTGCTCCAATGTAAATTTGTTAGGTCCCTAGAATATTGATATATTAATAAAATTCAGCACAAATCGTCAGTACATTTGCATTACCTTCAATAAAATTGTTACAGAATTTGGCTTTTTGCACTCCTCTATAAAAGTGTATTTTGTTTCTCCCTAGAAAATAAATCAATAGTTATAAAAAAATAACATTTTCTATTTAATGGCAAGTGTAGAAGCTTTCGAAATTTACCAGAACATGTTCGTACACAAGGCCAGCCCATCCTAGATGTTCTTCCTTCAGATCATCCACAGAATTCATAGCTACGCCACCACACGCGAGCGCTAAGCGCTCCATGTTTCTGCGTTTGGCTCTACGTAGAGCAATAATGTTCTCTTTTGCGAACATATCGAGAGATGGCGGATCGATTCCTTTTTGATTTATCACAACGAATGATTTATCCGTTTCATCACACAACTTCTTTTTCAATTCGATAATCTTTTTCACGCGATTATCGATGAACACGCGTTCGGCAGCCACTAATTTTTCACGTTCTTCTGCGGATTTGTAAAAGAATCCACTGTTTACCTATAAAATGAGGATCCATAAATTTATTGATTACATTAACTAATCTTTTATATCATTAAGCACATACCTCACTTTTTTCATATTCCAAGCTCACGTTACAGATCAGAATATATGCATTCTCCAGCCTTTTTGGCATATCCGGATGCCTAGCTCCATGGTCAGTAACTATACCACGAATCAGGGTGGTATCATCGGCTGTTCTATGCTGCATCTCCATTAACTCAACCATGTGCAGATCGATTTCTTTGTCTTGCTGTCTGATAGCCAGTACAGCATCTACACAGATCTCGGTTAACTTATCAGCCACAGTATGGTGAACCTTGGTTCTAAGCGAAGTCCTTGCTACGTCCAACAGACTCTGTTTGATAGGTTCAATTGGAATTTTCATCGAATCCAGAATCTCTAATGCCTTAGCACGAGCCAAGTCAAAGCCATCTGTGATCATTCTGGGATGCAGTCCTTCGGCTATATACAAGTCAGCTTGCTTTAAGAGTTCACCAATGACCAGCACAGTACTGGTTGTGCCGTCACCAGTCATGTCATCTTGAGCGGTAGATGCTCTAGCTATCAGGGATGCTGTGGGATGTTGGATCTGCATTTCATGAAGAAGCACATTGCCATCCTTGGTGATCTTTATATCTCCCGCTCCAGAAACCAGCCTGGAAGTTCAATTAATTTGAGATCAATCCGTTACAAATATCTCCACTTCACTCCAAATCTTAATATGAACTGTCACAATAAATATCAGCTAATATATATCTTTTGCGCAGAAGTCACAAGTCGAGAATTGACCGAAGGAAACAAACTATTCATACGCAGAGTACGAAAAGAAGGATACATTGAAAAATGTGAAAAATGACATTCGTGAGACGTCAACGCCTCTCCTGTACCGGCAGTTCGTAAGTCACTTCCTTATAAGGAAAATATCGCGACGTCGGCATATCATGTCATTTTACGGGATTTTGACGAATCGAAGATTGATCGAAGAGATTGGAGGGCGGCCGACGGAGGATCTTTTGACTATTCTATTTGGAGCTCGAGGTGCGTGTGAGGAATCAGCATAAACGGCCGTGACGAGGCCGTGAGGCATGCGAACACGCGGTTACGTACATTTTCATGGTTCCCTTGGGTCCCAGGTTGGTCCTCATCACATCCTGGATTCCCTTCGCGGCGGAGATATTTACTGCTAACGCCTGCGCCGCCCGGGCGAATTCGGCCTTCGGATTTAATAGACTGATCGCCGCCATCCTCGTGGGTTACCCTTGTTTCTCTGTATATACGATCTGATGCGATCACGCTCGGCACACTTTTAATGTCTCCGTGAGTTATTGGAAGAAGTGCAAGACTAGTTTTCATGCACGCGAACGTATCTATTAGGCTCGTTCTACAATGCGTCGCATGTCGGTGTCGCAAGCCGCGAGCCACAAGAATTAACCAATCACAGACAAATGTGGAAAGAATACTTGATTGTGATTGGCCCACTCTTACGGCTCACGACGCATTGTAGAACAGGCCTTAAGCCTGTATCAGACTACCAATTCTGGAAGCCGACTCGACTGTCAACTATGGTTGCCAATGTCTAGTAGACCAATCACAAGAGACTGATTAAGTTCAACTAATTTTTAGGCTTCTTTCATCATTTTTCTGTTCATAATCTAATGATCCTTAAAAAAAAAATAATCTTTGTACAGATATATTTAACAATATCATTATGTTCTTTCATAAAGATTTCCCTCATATTTTAATTACTTATAAATATTTTAATATAATTAATTATATTGCTCACTTATGATTTTTTAATATATCTCATTTAAAACATACTTCGAAATTTTTAAAAATCATGTATGTAATTATTTGTGTAATTTTAAATTTTTCAAAATTTATCATTTATAATATGCATATTTATATTTTTAGATTTTAATTTTGTTACAATTTAACAATAAATGAGGTGTCTTAGATTAGAACAGACTATATAAAAATTTTCCAACAAGAAATACAAATCGACATAAAAGTTATTTTGCTTCTGACTGAAGCTATATCGAAAAAAGACAAAATAAATATCCCTATAATTGCTTACCCATAAAATGTTACATTTATGATTTTCATCATACTTTTGTTTGTATTTTGTTAATTTACAGCCTTCTGCAAAATAACATTTAATTATTTTATACAATTGTTATTAATTCACAAAACACATTTGCTACTGTAATATGGTAAAATACACCGTAAAAATTAATAAAAAATAAATTTCGGTAATCACATTAATATCAGTCGTTGATATCGCGATACATTTTATTTTATGTGAAGTTAGCACTAGCAGTCCATATTTTTTAATCAAAGTCATTAGAGTCTTTGGATAAAGTCCCAGCTCGGCCCTCATTCTATGTGCCAATTGCACCAACGTTACTTTGGCTTTAAACGAGACTTGTTAAATATGTATCTTTATTTAGAAAAAAAAAAAAAAAGATAAATACAGATACATGTTTGAATTTCGATTAAAGCAGAATAACGTTAGTGCAACTAGGGCCTTAGAAAACTCAGATCTCGCAATTTTTCGAGTATGACTCGAAAAATGATAAAAAAAGAGCTCCTGTATTTCCGAGATGGCCATTTACTAAATTCATAAATTGTGATATTTAAGACCTTTTAAGATCATTTTAATTTGAAATCCGTATGCGTTTTTATGATGACATACTTGCAGCGCTGGCAATGATTTTGCAACACAGCCAGAGACACAAAAATGATCTTCCATCATGATGTTTCGTCAGGTTACGTCAAAAGGAAGTATACTATTACTGCTGTGTCATTCTACCTTTATCAAAATTCTGCGAATGAAAAAGATATAAACTATCTCACTTTTTGACCTACATCAATTTCTATTTCTTTTTCCTTGGCCCTGGCCCTTCAATCTGGGACTTATTACAAGTAAAAAATTTAGAAGAGGACGATAAAGTGAAATTTGCCTTCCTTAAAAATTTTTGAAACTCATGGTAATAATGGCTCATGTGATTGAATTACATACAAAGATAGGTAAAGTAGAGAAAATTAAAAATCCTGATTATAAACCCTTTCATCGCTCCTTTTATTATAAAATATTGATGAACAGTTGGATATGTAGAAGACAAAAAAATCATATATTAACACAAAATTGATTTACTCTATTATAGGAAAAAAAATATGCTCACTGTCAAAGGTGATGATATAATATGGAATATTAACATTATAGAAACAAATACATGTACTTCGCACGTTGTTAAATGTCTCAATGAAATATCCATAAATAAATGCATTACTCATACATGATATTATTGAACAGAACGCTTGTAATGTTACAATGTTTTATCATATAGACAGCTGGTCACTCTATCTTTCGTAAGCATAGAAAATTTCCTGAACTTTTTATGTCAATTTGTATGTCATTATCTGATATCTGAATATTTTCTCATCTTGCATTAATCAAAATGCAAACGAATGTGAAAATTTATCCAGAATTATGTAGTCTTCCCTAAAAAATGTACATTTTATTAATTAGTCTCAAGAATTTAAGCATTGTAGTCTCTGCGAATAAAAAAAAGGAACATCCAAAAAATCCGTTCGACATCAAAGTTTCCTTCCTTATAGCCTGTAAGTTTGAAACCGGTAACTCAATATTTTTAAAGGTGTGTTAAAGATTATTGTAATTAACTGCGTTAACAAGATATAAATATAAAACTACAGGACTAGAGAACGGAAATGATGAGTATGTGTCTATGTATTACAAGTATTATTTATTCTTTTAGAAAAATATATAACGCACTTAACTCCTACACGGGCAGCAGTAGAAAGATGTTTATCTTCTTATTGCCTGCGTTTTCATCCAAGATACTAAAATTTGTCATAGCACAATGTACATTATAATATTAATTGCTATCAATTATTATCATTAGTACTCTTATTATTATACATATAAATATTTATTTATATATAATAGTAAATTTTACTTCTTAGATTTTAGCAGATGCTGCCCGAGCAGAAATCAAGAATTCCGTACGAATCCTATCAAACTTTCTTATTATGGCACTACGTGTACGTCATTGATGTACAGCTGAGAATCCGATATTAAACGTTCCTGATAAAAAACACCTTTCAGAAAATATGTTTCGTTTGAAATATTTTTTCGGATATCATTTTTGTTATACCCATTACGAAGCCATTATACAATAATGCAAACGACGATGTGAACTTTTGTGTGTAGGGTATATTTTTCGTTTCTTCCCTAACAAAAAAGAAAAAAAAATAAATATCCTCAGAATTAAGATTTCCAATTCAACATTGTTGCCTCAGATAGAGACTACAGTGTTGAATTAGGAACTTAAGACTTGATCGTTCTTGTTGCAAAATATTATGATAAATATATTAAAACATTCCTCCCTCTCCTAGCCCGTTTTTTATGTATCTATTAGTCGAATATAAAACATTATTGATACTTCTCTTTAATTTCTAACTTGCCATTGTATCCCTTAATAACTTTTTTTTTTAAAAGCACGAAGAGGTTTCTGATCTATCCATTTCTTCATCTTTTTGCAACTTGAGCGTTTCATCATTTTGTATCGAGAATATACTCTCATCAATTTCATCTCCTACTTCCTTATTCTGTGAGATGCCATCATTTGTGCTCGAGGGAATATTTAATATATAATCCTCGTCTTCTTTCGTTTCTGTATTTTCCTTTTCAACAGTTTCATCCTTGATTAACTCATCGACAGCTACAGCAGCTGCTTTTCCTTTCTTCTGTTTTCCTTTTGTTTCAGTTTTACCATTCATCACTTTTCCCGCGTTTTTCTTCTTTTGTTTAAGCTCTACTGCCTGTGTCTCTCCATTTTCTTTGATATCCATTTCAGGCATTGCTGCTTCCTGTGCTTGATCATCATTTGCCTTTTCTGCTACAGGATTACGTTTTCCTCTGGAAGTTGTCTTCGTATTCCCCTTTTTTGCAGTCCTGGCATTTTTTGATTTTGGATTATCTTCCTGCTGCGTTACATTCTGTTCCTCGGTTACTGTCTCTTCTGGAGATGATTTAGCAGTATTCTTCTTGGATTTTCCTTTGGATGTTGCCTTGGCTGAAGATAGCAGAAAGTTGAATGACGTAATAATGTCCAGATAATACAGACAAAAACTTGAATAAAATAAATGTAATGTAAATAATACCAAAATATTGGAAAGATTGGAACAATTGGAAAAATATAAATTTCTATATTTATAATATTTAATTCAATGAAACATTCTAAATTAAAAACTCCAATATGTATACATTGATAATTATAAACTTTATAAATTTGTCCATTATTTAATATAGATTTAAATTCTGAAAGATGCCTGAATGTTCTATCAGTCAAAATTCTTTGAGAAATCCCGTTTAAAAAATTACAACTTTTCTTAAACGAAAATTCTCTGTTCTCTCAACGTTTACCAACTTGTATGACTGATAAAATATTCAGACAAATTTAATGAAATGAAAGTTTCAAGAGCAGCTTACGGGCATCAGTTTCTGCTTTCTTTGCTGTACGCGATTTCTTGCTGGCTGCAACTGTCTTTGCTTTATTCTCCTCTTCTTTTTCTTCCTCCTCCTCAATGATTTCCCCAATATTTCCAGACTCTGTGACAGCTTCATTTGCATCCTCCACATTTTTACGTTTCCTGGACGTCTTTGTGGCGGGTTGTGATGACGCATCGCCCTGCTCTAGCACCTTGACGAGACGATGAGGCTTTTTTGCTGTTCGCTTCTTTGCAGGACTCTTTCCAATGTTCTTTTCCTCGGGATCTCCAGCGCCGTTTTCGACTGCAGCCTTCTGTTTTCTAGCAGGTGATTTAGACTTTGACTTTGCTGCAGCCGTCTTGGTTCCCGCCTTTTTCGCCGCCGCGGCCTTACTATCGCGCGTCTTTTTTTTGACTGCGACCTTCTCGCTCGTATTATTATTTTCAATCGTCTCATCTTCCTGTTGTTTATTGACTTGTTTCTTGGATTTGCTCTTCACGGCAGCGGTGACAATGTCCTTTGGCGCCACCGTGGCCGCGGGCCTACGGCGTAACTCCCTCGACGAACTCGTCGACTCGCTAGCCATTTCATGCTCTTGATTGTCCGCCTTCGTTTGCCGATTCCCCGCGACCCTGGCCTGCTTCGGCTCATCCGTTACCTCCGATTTCGCCGCAGTTTTCCTTTTCTTCGGCGGCGTCACGTTGCCGTCGGCGGCAGCCACGACGCTCTCCGCCTGCTTCGCCTGTCTGCGCGGTGCCATTTAGCTCTCGCTGGCTCGCCGATGTCGCTATACCGCAAACTGTTGCTGGACCGCGAGGGAGACCGCGTGCACTATAACCGTCGTTGTCGCGAAGGCTAGTGAGCTGTGAAACGAGCAGCCACGAGGCACAACTGAATTCTTTCTTTCTTTCTTTTTCTCTCTCTCTCTCTCTCTCTTAGGCTCTACTCACCGCCAAATTCGCGCGCGCACCAATCTACTCTGTTTTCGCGTTCCTGCGTCTTCTGAGGCTCTCTGCTCCCGAAGGACACGACGCTACGTCGACAACGGCCGGCGCTACTGCGCCCTCGATATGCCACGAGCAATCCTCCGGTAATCGAGAATCGATCTTACGGATTGATAACCGTCGCCGAATCGCAGCGGTCACGAGGACTTCCCGTCTTCCTTCTCCCCTTCTGCTCTTCTTCTTCTATTGGACGTCTTCGGCAGTTCACACGAGGGACACCCAACTTCCTCTTCTTCCTTCCTCGCTTCACTTCGCCCCTCCACAGCCGTGGTTCTAACCGGCGATCTAACTTTAGGCGCCGCACGGAATCCCTCCGGCTTGAAAGTCGGGCGGTCCGGGGATTCGAATTACGATCGAACCTGGCGTGACCGACGCATTCGCGAACGTCGCCGACGCTCCTTGACGAATACGGCGGGACGAGAAGGAAAGATTTCGAGGATGTCGCGGACGTGCGACTACGACTTTTCAAACGTGTCACGTGACTTTCGAAAGTTCAGACGCGCGCCGGACAAGATGGCCGCTTCTCGTTTGTTCCGGAGTTCCTCTGATGAAAATTTGGACACACCGTTGTACAACTTTTGATTGGTCTGCCATATATATTCGAAATAACTATGAGAATTTGTATTTTTTTTTTTTTTTTTTTTTTTACTTAAATTCCAGACTGATTTTATATATAAAGTTTTTTGAATAAAAAAAAAAAATTGAATACTATCCGCCATTTTTCTGATGCGCTAATTTAATTAATAAGCGATATGATTTCTTAACAAGAAATGATCTTATATAAATAAATAATTAAATTCATGTTTATGTTAATAAATTTCTCGAATTTTAGAAGATAGTGAACGATATCCAAATATTTTTATTCTATTGAATTGTTTCTCTTAAAGCAAAATTTCTAATTGTGTAATTTTATTTTTCCCGAATCTTTTTTTCACATGTTGGATAAAAAAAATGAATGATTGTTTATGTCTAGAATAGCACAGAATTATTACTGAAGAAGTTAATTGAAATTTGATCGAGGTTATCATTCATCATTCACACATTCACCTTTATCTGTGTAAAGTGTGTACGACTGTTTTTTTACACGATTTTCTTGTCTAGACATTGTTAGTATTGATTTTTCAAGATAATGTAACATTTGTTATCATGTAAATTTATGCCATTACTCTCATGAATTAGTAAATCTACGTTATGCGTATCCTATGGACAGGTACGCATAAATGAACACAACATAACCTCAAAACCGCCCGTCAATTCTAAGAAATCGTCTTTACAAATATTAAAATTTTTTTATTTATTTGTAAAATGTTATAAAACATATTCGTTTAATTGAAATAATCATAATCGTGATTTATTGTAGTAAGTAGTTATTGATTGTTGAACAAATAAGAGCTATATTAAGACCAGATTGTGATTAACTTCATTGACAATTAATTTATCCAGCAGAATTATTTGAAACAAACAATCTAATTTCCTGAGTCAATCTTTTTTTCTATATGTTGTACAACAAAAAATTAATATATTTCTTAAATTACTATATGCTATAAAATAGTAGATATTACTTGATGAATTAATTCTTGATTAATTCAATCTGCTAATTTGCTTTTAGGAAGGAGAGTAATTTCCTTTGATCATTGATTTGCCAATGTTTTATAAATCTTTGTGGAGAGCTGTTCATTAGCTTGATTTCCAAAGAGTACTTCATAATTGTTGAGATACTAATTTAAATTTATAACACTCCAATAATGAATATGACAAAGAAGATAAATGTTAACTTTTCATCTCTGGTGGGCTTAAAAGCAGAATTGTTGCGGAAGCAAGCTGAAGTCAACGAGGCTAAATTAAAAACTGAGTCTGTAAATGTTCAGCCACAATTAAACAAAAAAAAGACCAAGAAAATTATTCCAGATGAGGAAAAAAATATCAAGAGACCATTGGATTCCGAAGATATTATTGCTCACAAAAAGTCAAAGTTAATGTTGGAAGCTAAAGCGAGATTATATGACAGATTGAAGAAATCAAAAAATAATAACGATAAATTTCTCATTGATTTTGAAAACAAATTGAATGAATCTGATGAAGAATTCATAGATGAAACGATTAATGAGGAACATCCTATAGAGTCAGAAGAAAATTGGGTAGAGTATCAAGATTGTTTTGGCCGTACTAGAAAATGTTTGCGAGAGGATTTACCGCACATGCAAAAGAAAGATGAATTGATAAAGCAGGAAATAATGAAGAGGCATATCGACGAAGATAAAGAAGAGAAAGATAAAGAACAATATACTACTCAAGAGAAAGAACCTGAGATAGAGATTATGAGAAGAAAATGGGAGGAACAAACGCAAAAACTTGCAGACAAAGTTGATATACACTATCAAGACATATTGTTTGACGAAGCGCGAACGCACGGCGTTGGTTACTATGCATTCTCGCAAGACGAAGAGGAGAGAGCAAAGCAACAGGAGAATCTGGCGAACTTGAGAAAGGAGACTGAGAGGAAGCAGAGGGAAATGAAAGAGATCAAGGAATTAAAGGAAAGAATGGAACAGAATAGATTAAAGGCAGCGAGAATTAGACAACGTATAAGAGCAGGTTTACCAGCGGAGCCTACCGAGGAAGAATTAATCCGAGAAAATAAGCCAATTAATTCTACTAATATTGACACTGATAAAGATAACGGATCCGCTGAAAAAGATAAAGAAAAATCTAACGAGGAAACTGATCATATATCTACGTGTGGCAAGGAAATTACTCAAGAAAAAGAAATCAGTGATGAGGACAAGATAAGGGCCTTTGGAGAACTTTTGGGTAAAAAGAATCATTGGCATGTAATGTCGCAAGAAGAATGGGTAGATAAATGTAGAGCACAAAGGATTAGTGAATTCGGGCCAGTGTATGATAATTTTACGAGTGCTGGATTTTATAATAGTTCTCAGGACATTGATGCGCGTTCAATTCCTAAAGAAAACAAAGAGCTGGATGATACAGAGACTCATAATTCTTCGAAATCTATTGAGGAATCTAATGGCAAGTTACAGAATCACGATGATAGTAATGATATAGGCTTCCAGGTAGCTTCCATTATAAAAGATACTGATTGCGACAATCAGAATGATACAAGCAGTTTAATAGGATGCAATGATGCAGTCAATAATAGCAATGAAACTATAATAGGACCAACATTAAATTCTACTGTGACTAGTCCATCTCAAATGCAAGCAACAGTTTCATATCCATTATCTCATTTATCCAGCAATTATCAACAAAATGCGTGCGGCTATCTTGGAACACATACATACGAGCAACAAAAACAAATGGATCACATGAACATTCCTCTTCCTGATGAGAATAATGCTTCATCTTCAGCTATCAGTAATTCAAGTCATACGAGCAAGCAAAAATCATTACCACGAAGTATGGACGAGGATAATATTATGGCTGGTCTCAAATATTTAAGAGAAAAGTTCGAGGCAAGTCATAATAAATAGACATAATAGATTTTTTATAGTATCATAACTTTTATTGTACATATGTATAATAATTTAATTTTGTATAAAAATAAACGGGCATAATCTTTTAGTTTACAATATGTATCTCATTATCCAAACTCTTTTACAATGAATTCAATGTGGTACTTCCATCCTTTCTCATGTTTTCTTTTAGTTTGGTTAAATTGTTATCTCATTTGTTTTTTTCTATGACGCATCGATTTCCATGACACAATCACTATCGTCACCTATAATTTTTTAAATTTTATAAAAAATATATTTAAAGAAGAATTTAAAAATACTGAACATAAAAAGATTAAAAAGCAGAAATTACTAGAATGAGCTTGCCCTGGCATAAGATGATGACAATTGGGACATCCTACACCACGATTTCTTGAGTAATTTTCCAAGCAGTAAATGTGTGTTATAGTATTACATTTATTACATTTCTCCCCCTGTAAAAGATAATAAAGTCAATCCATGTTGCAAATTGAAATATTACGTTTTATAATCGTGATAATATTACATAAAAAAGTTCCTGCTTGCATAGAGTACAAATTTGAATATTGTCCTCATAGGTATCTTTAAAATACTGCAGTAGCTCCGCAATGCTCCTTACTCCCATGTAGTATTTACCATCCTGGAAAGTGCACATTTTTGTAATCAAATATTTTCCTTCAAGAGCATACTATTGGAATTATGCTACATAAAAATTTGCAATACCTTGCAGTACAACCATTTTCTGTTGACCATTTCATGTAAAAACTTATCAGCGTCAGCTTTTGTCAGTTTCATATTTAATGATGAACATAAGTTTAAGCAGAATGTACTCGAGATACAACCATTGTTTGAAGTAACAATTTCAGAATATACATTGCGCAAGAGAGCCAGTTCTGCTTGTGAGAATTCAGGATGGAAGCTAAAGAACAACACACATTAAGTATAAGTCTGGTGACAAATGCTTACAAATGCTTAGTTGACAGTAAATATTTTAATAACTACTGAGATTTAAGATAGGCATTACCTGGCAGTTTTGTCTTGTATCGTACTTGTAAAAATCCAATACGATTGACCGGTAATTTCACAGGTTGTACATTTTATGGTCATGTACAATGGCTGTAACTTTGCATTTATCTCGCTTAATACTTTCTTTATATTATTGTGATCTAAAATTTTTTGATAATCCAAAATTCAATCTGTTTCCCATGTATTTATTTATCATATACAGAAACTTTACTTTTTCTAGTTCATTTATTTGTGAAGCTTACCAAATAACCTAATAACCAATTCTCTTATTTCATCCTCATGTAAAGCACCTTCGTGCATAACAGCCTGCAGTATACACTTGTGCTCCTTAGTGTAAACCATTTTTCGATTTTTCTCCAGCCTATTGAATTTTTAATTCCGATTCTTCGATCGATCTCGTCGACGATGAACCGAACAAAATTAACGCGATCGTTGTCAACGATCACAAATCTAACAAATAGGGAACATAATCCTAAAGTGCTATACAATCCAAAGAAGAAGTGAACGCATTTTAATCCTCTTTTCCGAAGAGAAAATTATAAAAAAAGAATGTAAACACCTAAACAAAGCGGGATTTTCCTACGCGTGCGCAACGATGTTACGTCACACGCCGCGAAGTTGTCGCACGCTCACGGGAGCCGTTATCCGAGCGTGTGCTCCACATCTGAATACTTGCGCGACGTGATCGTTACCCGTTGGCGGCACTGAGCGGTGACGCACGTGCGCGTGACGTCACCACGTCAGACTTGGCGGCGCGCGGCACGCGCGCGCGCGCGCGGTCATCTACCAATTCTCGTCTGCTCCGAATTCAGGGAACGAATCTCGGTCGTTTCCCGGCGCAAGGAACGGACGCGCACGTCGTCGCGCGGACGGCGCATCCGCGAATGTTCCGCTGACAGTATGACCCGCGGCTGGTCCGCGTGGGAACGCGTATCGCGAGGAAACGCGACGAGACGCGACGACAACGACGAGGACGCAGCGGCGACGGCGGCGGCGTCGGGAGTAGTGGTGGTGATTGCGGTGGTGGCGGTGGCGACGGCGGGCGATAGTGGTGGCAGCGCGATAGAGGATTACGCACGCCGCGACTGCTGCTGACGCGAAGCGAGGCGAGACGAGGTGAGGTGAGGTGAGACGAGGCAAGGCGAGGCGAACCGAGGCGAGGCCTGGCGCGGCAAGGTGAGGCGCGGTGAGACGTAGCGAGGTGAGGCGCGACGTGACGGGACGAGGAACGCGAGCTGTCCGGCGAGGCCGCGACCCTGAGCTCGATACGAAGACGCATGCACGAGTCCGCGCGGGTTGACGTGCGGTAGTGGTGAACGTGATAGAAACTCGAGGGAAGCGCCACGGCGACGTGCCAAGTGGTCGGCCAGTCCGAGTGTACACCTCCGGACGAAACGAAGGGGTCGGAAGGGAGGTAAACCGCTGGATCCGCGGATTGGCGATCCTGCGGATTGGGAGCTGCCGCGCGGCGGACGGCTTAGGCCAGCGTTGGGCC